>NW_015150874.1:75547-91305 GCF_000732505.1 Cyprinodon variegatus | reverse complement strand
CTGAGCTCGTAGATAATGATAAATAACATAGTTATGTATAATATATTACATTTCTGACTGTATATCCCTGTAATTATTACACACTGTAGCTTTAACAGTCAATGGCAGTTCTAAACAAATCAACCGGATTCCCTTAGATAGAAAACTTTTAATCAATTTGACTGTATGATCTGGTTGAATGATTTGTTGTGAATTGGCCGTATATAAATAAACTGAATTGAATTGAAATGGGTTTTTAACTTGACTTAAAGATAGGCTGCTTCTCCATGCTGGGTTATAGTTATATGTGATTTATATATACAGAAGCAACTTAAGATGCAGATAAGAGAAAGCATAGAGGGATACAAGAATAGGCTGGGACAATATCAGAAATGTGTGGTTAGGGGCGAAGACCACAGATTTCAAGCAGAATGATGATCAGACAGATGGAAATCTGGACAGAGCCAATGTTCTAAATACATTCTTCAAAAGGTTCTGTTCAGAAACAAGCTCAACATTCTTCTCTCTTGCCTACAGTCACATGGACATCCTTCCCTCCTCTGCTACTGGCTCTCCTGCTTCTATGAGTTTGTTCTCACCCAAATCAGAAGATGGTGCTGCTCCCTCCACCTGTTGGTCTCTAGAAGCTTGAAGCAACTGGAGAGACTGAAGGTCCTGAAGACCTATGCAGAGCAACTCTGGGTTTCTACAACACCTTTTCAGCCTTAGCCTGACCCTGGAGACAGTTTCAGTGATGTGGAAGACCTTGTACCTTGTTCCAGTACCAAAGAAAACTCAGCCAACAGTCCTCAGTGACTGTAGACCTGTTACCCTAACATCCCACATCATGAAGGTCCTAGAGTTGAAGTTGAAGATACCATCAAACACCTGCTTCAGCAAACCCACTGTCATTAGACCAACCATTCTTAATTTCTGGTAGTCACCAAATCTTTTTAAAAAAATTTTAATGTCCAAAATGAGTGCAGCTTCTGACCGGTCATTAGAAGGACAGCGAGCGGTTGGAGTCAGGTATTTTATTACTCAAAAGCAGCTATTGTCAGCCCTAACTAGGCTTCAGCACACAAAAGCTGGAGCATTGGGCTGTGTGAGTGGATGGAGGAAATGTGGAAATGTTCCCTGAGTTGGAGATCTTTATGAAGAGTTATGACTTAACCATGCAAATTCTGAAAGGCATTTTCGCCTCTCACCTCAGCAGCCTGCTTGAATGTTTCAATAAGTATTCCTCAAATTATGACAGGCCGGAAAAGTACAACTAGATAAGTCAGCCTTTCACCACCTTCACCATGCATCACCTTTGATCAGAGCTGCGGGGCGCCTGCAGCTCTGATCTCTTTTCTGATTGCACATTAAAGACTGCTGGTTCTCTGCATGCATGCTGGCAGAGATATGGTTGTCAGTGTCAAAAACCTGCAACTGAAGTGTCGTTTCCTTTTGCATCCACATATCTATGCAAAAATACCCTTTCTACCCTTAAATACATGAAAAACAAATACAGTTGATAACTCCCCAGAGTGGAGAGTGATCTCCATTTGGCCATTTCTATCATAAAGCCAAGATGATGCTCTGTTCAAACAAGCAGAATGTTTTGTTAAAGTTAAGCAAACAACGTTATGGTTTTATTTCATTGAAAAGAAAATAAGGTTTGCATTATTTGTTCAAATTTCAAACTTACAATGATGGGATCTAGGGACCATTGTGGGTCCATTCGGAAAGATAGGCTCTTTATGTTGCTATATATATAAAAAAAAAAAACGGCAGAGAGTTTCAAAATAGCATGATAAAGAGATTAATAACTGAAGTAAGCTCATAAGTTCTTGTCATATAATGTAGATGTGATTTATAAGTATATTGATATGGCATTGGGGGTTATGGACAGCAGTGCATGTTAAATAGGGGGTTGTGACTTAAAAAGGATGAGAACAACTGCTTTAGTTAAGGCATACAGCATTATGAAGATCATGTTCTTTGATTTCTCTTATGCATTTAACATATTTTAGTCCGGTTTACTTTGTGAGAAATTTCAGAAGACTCAGGTGGAGGCATAAGCAATTGCGTGGATCAAAAACTACCTGATAAACTGACCACAGTTTGTTAGAATGAAGGCTCAGCTGTCTAATCAAGTATGTAGCAGTACAAGAGCACCACAGGGGACGGTACTCTCTCCAGTACCAGACATAGTCCTGCCGTCTGCAGAAAAACTCGGATGATTCTGCAGCCATTGATTTCATCAAAGATGGACAAGAAGCTGAGCACAGAGAGTTTACCACATTGTTGCATGGTGTGGAAAAAAATCATATGATCCTTGAATGTTAACAAAAGATTCATGAGATGTATGTAAATTTCAGAAGCAACAGGAACAGGTTGTAATCTTTTAACATCTAGGAGAAGGGGATGTGGTAGAGGAGTATAAATACTTTGTTGTTCAACTGGTCAACATATTTGACAGGAGATGCATCTGTGACCCTGTATATAAGAAAGGAGCAGATTATACTTCTTAAGTCTTTTGCGGAGAGTGAGATCTTTTCTGTCATCATCTGGTGGGGTAACAACGTCAAAGAAAATGATTTGAATGAACTCAACAAGCTAATAAAGAAAGGGGGCTCTGTTCTGGGAACTTCTGAAGATCCTCCAGAGATAATCTGGCAAGAAAGATTCTTCACAAAGTTAAGAACATTATAGACAACAGTGAGCATCCTCTTGAAAAGATAAATAAGCAACAGAATGTCTTCAGTAAGAGGCTTCTCCAGACCTGGTAAAAGACAGACCTCTACAGAAGAGACTTCCTGCCTACAACTATCATAACCTACAACTGGTATTTCTGAATGGATTTTAATCAAATTTGATTTTGATGTGCTCTCCTTAAAGTAGCAGCCATTCAAAATGTCCCTTCCCAGTCAAATACAGGCTGAATGGCAGCCCAATTCCCTGCAACTCCCAGCAAAATCCCCTCCAACTTCCAGCCACTGGAGTGACCCCCTCCTTCTCCTGGGTGTTCATATTTTTTTACTCTGACTCCAACCTTTCACTGAATTACAGGGTTCCAGGACCGGAAGTGTTGAAGCGGGTTGAAGAGGCTAACTGAGGAGCTATCGGTTTGTGTGTGTGCTAGCCATGTTGTGAGGGGCGTGAGCTGTAGCCTCAGAAATAACAGCTCGGTTTGTTGAATAAAACCTGTTGACGGCATTACCTCGGCGCAACTGGCATCATTACAATATCTAAAAAACAAATACTTTGAGGGATGCCCTATTTTTCCACATTTGTATAGAAGGATAATCATGTAATGGTGTCTAGGCTGGCATTATCTTTAAAAAAAAATCCCTCTTCTTTGTTTAATGAAGCACGTATCAATTACTTAAATGAACAATGAGGACATGAAATCACTTTGCACAATACCCGGCCTGCATGAAAATCTACACCACTACAAGTCTGAGGTCAGGTGTTTACATACTGGAAGCCGCATGCTTTATTTGTTGTAAAGGCTGTGTTCTGTATCAGATATCACAACAGCTTCCATTGGTTCTCTTTAATGCTCTTCTTGCAACAGCTACAGTAACAGTACACCAGCCAACAGAATCAAGCACAAAGGGATTTTTTCCTATCAATCTTTTAGCATGCTAATGACTCTCAGAAGAAAATATTCTGTTTACTGCTGTTCCTCTGTGTTATAATGGGGTTAAAAGAAAGCTAAACCTGGTGCAAGCAGACAGATGATTAAAAGACAGAACCAAAGTAAGCATTTGATGCATTTAAATTAAAAGAAAAAGTGTTCAGTCGTTTAATTTCTGATTTAAATTCTGTCATGTTCCTCGGTTTCAGTGGTATTGCTTACAACTTACTATTCATTTTCTATATTTTGTCCTCTCCAGATTAGGTATGGTTGATATGGTTGCTTTGACCTTTTTTCTTTGTATTACCCCTTGCAATTTTTTTCCACTAATTAAAATGTCTTTAAATACACATTAACATGAATTCAACACACTGTAGTAAACAGATAAACGGAGGCAGAAGATGTCTTTCAGTCATCAATGCACACATTCAGCGACACAGAGGAGTTCTTTCAAGCTGGGCACCGTTCACTTCACAACACCTGTCCCATCAACGAAGAATCAGAATCAGGAATACTTTAATAATCTCAGGGCGAAATTACTTTTGTTACATTACTCCATATGTAGTAGAGAGACTATAGGACCAGTTTGATATAACACAATTTCATACCATTTTTATAATTAGGGGGTCCCTGCTCCATCTTGCCATCAGTTTGGGATTCCTTGGCCTGGTCAATGTTGAAGACCCCTACTGTAGAAAATTAGAATTTGTAAATACAAATTTTTGTGCTGTTTCTACTAACTTATTATATCTCAGGAGGTTTTATATTTCGCTATATTCCTCCATCTTTCAGGACAGCCACTAAGCTTTTATGTTTTTTTACTAATTCATAACATTTCAGCCATGTTTCTGTTGGCGATATCAGCTTGCTTCTGCCACTTTTCAGGAAAAAAGAAATAATGCATTTCTGTTTTCTGCAATGTCATATCATTTCAGCCATTTTTGCTTCAATTTCTATTTATTTCTGCAATTTTTCAGCTTACAGTTTAGCATACAGCGCTCACACAGCAATTTAGCAAGAAATGCACATTTTTCTAGTTCTATTTATGCTGCTGCACTGTGATATATATTACCATGTTCCTTGCACTCCTGTCTAGGCAATTGTTGATAAGAAATGACATACATCAGGAATACTTTAAGTTATACAGGCATAACTCTTCTCCTGACTTTGAACATGCTGGCTGCAAATCTGAGGAGCAGTTTCTGTTTCACACTTAACATACATAACAGTAAACTCTGATTTGCTGTTATATTCCTCTAAGAACCTCACAAATCCATACCAATAAGCATAAGGTAACCTGACTGAAAGGTGATACTGTCCCATTTATATAGGAACTTTGGAATAAAAGAATCTCAACAAGCAATCAGCTCTGTAAAGAAAGATAAGAGAATCCTCCACATTGGTGCAAGGAATCGGTAAAGTCATACAGAAAATAACTCTCTTGAGGAAATGTTATATAAACTGAACATGTATTTTTTTGTTTTGTTTGTTTTGTAACAGGACTGTAAGAGTCACAGAGGCTTGTATCACCGTTTATGTTTACATAGTTTTCGAAATCTTGGGTTATAAGTTTCACAAAACTCAAACCACTGTGTTTGGAGTTCATATGAAGCAAAAATATGATGCAAAAGCCCTACTGCAAGTGAACACAATCATCAGCTACACATTATTATGTATTTAAAATGTATGCAATTTGCTGAGCATAAATTATATATAAGATTAAAATGCAATATGCCTTTACCTTTCAGTTTTATAAACAGTAGTCACTCCTTAACTTTGCTAATTTTTATCCAACTTCTTGAAAGTTCTCTTAATTCTCCAAACTTTAAACATAGAAATTTAAATTCATGGGTAAATATGTCAGGTAGATTAATTGCTTTTACTTGCAATTGTCAAGCTACTCAGGCGGTGATATGAGTCACTATGGCATATAGCATTTACTGCTATGAGTATGTGAACTGAACTACAACTTTTATGTGCAAAGGTTACACAAACATTCATTAAATGATGCACACAAAGGGACCAGCTGAAAGGAATGTAATTTGTGGTGTGGCGAAAAAAGGTTCTGTATTTTCAATTCAGGCAAAATTGATATTCAGTGAAAATTTCACTTTACCTGGAACAGCCCTCTATTTCCCCAGACTCCATCAAACACCAGGCACCCACGCTTCTCTGCACAGGGACAGGAGCAGTGTGAAACGTGTCTTTGCTTTTTTTTCAGTTTCTTAGTTTGGTTAGACAACGCTTCTTTTGTACATTTAGCTCACCAGGCAGAGGTTAGACCGATATTATGATGCAATGACAAGTTTAGCAATAGTTTTTTAGAAAACCTATAACTCTGGGAAAACCAATCAGAAATGGGTACAGGTCCCACAACAGCGGTTCAAGCTATTATCGACCTCCACAGCTTATCATTACAATCGGCAATAGTGCAGACAGGAGGTTTATCTCTTTAATCCAACTTTTGCATTAACTCCTGACACTATATTGTACCATCAAGCCTCAGGCATTTGAAAGCACTAAAAGCAATCCTCTCACTTTTCCTCTGAAGGTACCAGGCTGCAGTGGGGCTTCTTTTATTTATCATGGGTGCTGCAGAGGTTTGCTAATAAAACAGCTTGTGTGCGTTTCACACAGGGAATGGATTTTAAGACGAGTGCTATGAAACGGCCTGAATTAGGCTCCCCTTTAATAACAGTTATAAATTCTCACAGCAGCTGCTCCTAAAGCTTTAAGGCATGTTGGTGTAAAAAAAAATAAAAATAATAAGCACTGTTTTAATGCTTTGAGTGTTAGAGATCAGTTTTCTGTTTGCAATTAATTCTGAAATTTCTATGTGAAGTAACTTGTTATGGCTGTTGTGTTTACTTTATTTGCAAAAAGCTAGTAAAACACATTTATGTGGAACATGTGTTTAATATGAACCAGGAGCCTTCCCCCGGTGATGTCATATTTCTTCTTTACACTTTACACTAAAAACACTGCAACCCACCACTTCACTGGAGTGATGTACTTTTCTGCTGTACGCCTTTTATTTGCTGCTGAATTATTAACAGCAGATTGTCATCCATTCCCAATGAGCCTCTCGCTCTCAGAGAAAAGAGCAAAGCATACACTGGGTTTAAATGGTGAGCTGGACAATAATGTCAATAGCTGTGTCAGCTCTCAGGCCCAATCTGCTCACATATTAAAAGTATCATCAAGTGAATCATACTCAGAGCGTAAATCGCTTATTTTGCTTTCCAGAATCATTAGCCACACGACTAGATGAGGATTGTGTAATCTGTTCTTTAGTGCATTTATTGATTTTCTCCAAGTAAGGCTTTGTGCTAGACTTCAACGCACATACAATTACACATCTTATTAAATTGTATCCTTCCATCCTTTACTTTTCTTTAGTGTTACCATGGATAGTGTTATTCCTATTACATTTAATTTTATTTGAGAAGGTCTGTGTGGAATAAAACAAAGCTTATAACCTTGTGATTTTACTGTTCTTGCTCCTTTCAGAGGAAAACATCCTTTCATGAATCAAACACTCAACTGTGTTGAACTTGTGGCTTGTTTTATCTGTGTTTATGCGGCCAGGAGTGAAGTTGGGTCATTTCAAACCAAACAATAGATAAAAAGTTGACACCCAGTTTATTTTGGTTGAGAACAGGCTGGAGCCTCATCATATTTAGCTTCCCACCATTCTGAAGTTAACTACAGTCTAGAAGATCTTTAATGAACCTCTTTGATTGGATTAAATAAGAATTGCAATGATAGTAAATTATTCAGTTCAGTAATATTGATATCAGTAGAATGTGACTTTATAATTCTCTACAGGAAAATTTTTTTCTTCTAAGATAGCATCAGCCTCAGATTTGCTAAAGGCTTGTTTATGCTTGATGTGTCTACTGGAAATGAGATGACTCTTGGGGCGGAGTACGGCCCAGACGGCAAACATGCAACACCACACAACATGAAGAAATAAAAAACACGTTTTTTTTTTTTCAAGTTCTGCATTGCCTCTTTGTGTCACCCAAAAGCAACACTAATTCACTTGTTCTAGGTAGTGATGATATTTATGGGCCAAATCATAAGCTGTCTATAGATTTTTATATTTGCAAACCTTGACTACTGGGAGCTGTTACTCATCATCCGTTGTTTTGTTTTGTTTTTTCGGGCGGAGCTATCCACTTGGTGACAATTTCTAGTTGCGCAGTGTGGAAAAATCAGGCAGCTGAAATTACGTGATTTTGTCACTGGACACTTTCCAGACCTTGTGTACATGTAAAACATTAAACAGTCTTAAAGTATAACTGTATAAGTTTAAACACATGAGGATAATTTCCCCACAGCCTTCACTGTGGGTCCCTGAGCAAGACCATTAACCCCGGATTGATCCACTGGTCCTGCACAGTGGCAGCCTACTGCTCCCCAAGGGGATGGGTCAAATACAGAGGTGAATTTCTCCATTGTGAGATAAATAAAGTTGAATTATTATCATCATTATTATCATAATTTGAGACGTTTTCAATGTTTGTTTTTTTTTTTTTTATAGGCCGATATAGATCAGGGTGTATGCTCTTTGTTGGCTGCCATTCTCAAAAACTCATCTATGTGACTTTAGAGAGCCAGTGGAGGGTCACGGCAGGGGTTATGTGTCCCAGAGCACTACTTTCAGACTGTGCTGGTGGAAATTCTCTGTCATCCAGGTCATAGTCATTCCAAAAAAGTAAAAAAAAAAAAACCCACTGGACTCTGTTTTTCCAAGTTTGAAGACGTTTCGCTTCCCATCCAGAAAGCTTTTTCAATTCAAAATTTCTGGATTAGTGCTGAGTTTCAGGCTTCATAGAGTAGCCCGACAAAGCCTTGTTATGGCTTAGAAAACATGCAAATTGACCAGTTGAATTTGCATTCTTTTGGAGAAAGTGGACACTGAATGGGGTAATTCCTGTGAGGAGAGAGCCGTTATGGAGAGCACCTTGCTATGTTCACACGGCGCCACAGCAATTAAATAAATCATATTAACATGAATTCACAAGTCGATTGCATCAATTTCTCATCACATCAACAGTAGTTTATGCATGTACCACTAGACTTATATGCAGCTGTCTCCTGTTTTGACAACATCGGTGTTTACTTTGCTACCTGGCCTGGAGAGCTTTGATGCTCCTCTGCTGCATTGAAATGTGGATCTGCAAACAGGAATACCATATGCAGTGTCACTACCCGATCTGTACCGGTAGCACGATCCGTAACAGCTCGTTTGCATATGTGCAGCCAGATATACATCCGGGTCACATTTGGTTGTACTTCGTAAAATAGACCTGAATTATGTTTCTCCCTCCCTAAAAACAGTAATCCTATCAAGCTATAATGTAAGGGTAATAATGTATTACCTCAGAAAAAAAAGAAATGCATTAAAATCCTTTTTGTTTTATCACTCATCTTTGCCCCTTCTGTACTGGATAAGGGATCCTACTGTACGCTATTTTTGGGAGCTCACATTTTCGGCTTTGGATCTAAACAAAAAGTCTTTTGAGTTTTATTTTTTCCCTTTTGTGTTAACCTTATGGCATCCCGCATACACGTCTGGTGGAGCTATAAGTTCAAATAGACGTTTACCAAAAACCAATCGAACGTAAACTGAGTTATCACATCAGTATATATATATATATATATATATATATATATATATATATATATATATATAAAATGCCAAAAGCAAAAAAACATTAAAGCATTTTACAAAAACAAAACATGATTTCATGTATAGGTTTACTTTTTGTACATAAATCTTGATGTTAGGCTTATAAGGGCCAAGAGCCTTCACCTCCAGCTTCTCTTGGTAAGTTTTCTGCTCTAAAGGTGTTGCTTTAAAGGACTTCATTGAATTTATTTTTTCCTGTGCCATTCCCTTCTCTCGCTGTCTCTCCAATGCGTCTCCAAATCCCGTGACTCGACCTGTCAATCACTTGCAAAATGTCTATGCTGTGGTGGTAGGTGGTGTGCAAATACAATTCCTGTCACCTGGCCCATCCAATACTTTCATATTGCAGAGGAGCTACTGCACATTCTTGCGCCCTATAGTGGATATACATCACCAATCTCACGAAAAATGTAATTAATCTGAACTTGTCATTAAAGACTAAATATTTATCTTGCACATCTAAAAAATGTATATTAATATGTTTTGAAATATTTTAAATGTTTATTTAAAACTAAATTGTATATAAAAGAACAAGTCTTAATCAGGATCATTGGGTGGATGGGGCAGCGCCCTAGTGCCGTCTATTTGCCAACCCCCACTGGTATACCATGCATAATCTAAATAAAGAAGCAGCTAAAATGCATATAAACACTGTTTAATCATATTATGCCAGACTTCTCTGAGACAAACAGTTTAACAGAGAAAATGTAAAAAGCATCAAATTGTCTCAGAAAACTCATGAATAATTTTTTAAAGATGTTTATGTTAGAGTTGTTTTACATTATTTGTGGCGACCTGAATTCCATATGCGCAAATGTGCTAATGGTACGGATTGTGCTTCTGGTACGGATCGAGTAGTGACATGCAGAGCAACCATGCTACTCTATGCTCATGTGATTCCGCTGTGCTTCCTGTTGTTCCTCTTCTTCTCTGGTCGATTGATAGACACATACTTGCATTCTGCCACCTAGGGTTAATTCTGCATTCTGCACCACACACTGCTGATGACGAAGGACTCAGTTCTACAACTGGTCAAAAGAGGCTTCAGCTTCTAACCATGAACCAATGTTCTGAGGTGAGCGTTCTGGCTGTGGGAAAGAGACAAAAGTGCTGTTTAAGTAGTTATCACTGTTCATGTCTATTTTCACCTATGTGGTTTACTGAGTAGAGTGAGTAGAATAGAGTTTACTATTTTGTTAAGTAGGGAACTCTGAATGGTGTTTTTACATCAGTTGGAATTTGAAAACATGCAAAACAGACGTCGACATTTGGGCCTGGTTAAAAAACATCAACAGAATTGGGATAAAGTAATTTCTATTACAGTAGATAAACAATCTGCAAAATACAGGCCCTTAGAGTAACATGAATTATCAGGATAGGTGATGTTTTATGGAGAGAGATGGGAGTCAGCACCGTGTGACCTTCAAGATGTGCTGTACTTTAAACAAATCTCTGCATTGTTTATGAAAGTTTTTAGGATGACACAGGCCTGTTTGCCTTCATTGTTTGAAAGGTGAGATAAATAATTTAATGTAGTCTTGAAAGCTTTACTTGTCTGTGGAGGAAAGACTTCAGGGGCTCTGAGCTATTTTTATTGTTACGTGACAAAACAGAAAAAAAAAACAACTTTATTAATTGCAGACGGTCATGAGGCAAAACTCAACATCTAGCTGCTTACAGTATGGTCCAGGTACAGTATTTCTTCTCCTTTGGATGCTCCAGCATAAATTTTATAGACCACACATGAGAGTAAGAATTATCTCTACGCAAAAAAACTTTTGGTCCATCTTTGTATCGGCATATCGTGACACTGCAAACCAAAGAAATTGAATTCTATGATATAAACCTTGTGTGTGTTATTTCTAATTGTTTGCGTTAGCTATAATCTATATCACAATAAATGTAGTTTACTGAGTTGGTTTGGCTTTTATTTTTCTGTTCAGTAAAACACACTATAATGTAGATTCAAGGTTATAACATTTTTACATAACTAGTGTTGATGGCACATGTTAAACTCATCAACTAAAATCAAAGGTAGCCGAAACCCCTCAGGAAGGTGCAATGGACAATATTTAGGGGACTACAACTGTAAAGGGAAATTTGCATACCATTGGGATATGTCAATTGTTCTTGGGAATAAATAAATGACTATTAGCAATACAAGAATCCAAAAACATGAACTTTAGGTTATGTGGGTACTCTACAATGTCCCTATGAGTATATGCATGCTTTATTTAACCAATGACCGGTCCAGGGTGTTTCCCGCCTCTTGCACAGTGCATGCCTCCATGTGTGTATTTGCTCTGTGCCCTTGAGCATGCCCATAAACTTCCTCAGCAGCTAATCAAAACCCTGAAGTCTCTTGGCAGCAGGTTGAATAAGTGCTTCATTACAGAAACCACCAGCAGCAGGAGCTCCAATGTTACACACACTGTCCACCCAAGAGTCTAAATCATAGGGAAAGCATTTAAGCTGCCTTTAATAATGATTAATACACCTCAACTAAAACACCAAATAGACCCCCAAACAGCATCATCCATCATGGATATGAAACCTCCTCCTGTATAAAACTTAAATTACATTCATTAGAGAAGTCTGCTACACAGCAGCTTCTTAAGAGGCAGACAGGGTGCTGTAATTGTTCTTATACCAATCAGTTAAATGATTTTGAAACAAAATAACGTAAATTAGGAAAAACGAGGGCTGCAGTTGGTTTCATGACAAATCCAATGAACAACTTTACAGTGCTGGAGTGCAGACACTCATCAACTTTTCTTTACTAAAACCCCATATTTCCCAGCAGAGGCCTCGCCCATTAGCAGCCTCTGTCTTTTCCTGCTGACGGGTAATGTTTTCGCTTACTCTGGGATCTCCAAGTTAGTCTGTCATTGATCTGCTAAAGCTGAACTGAACTTACATATTCCACTTTGACTTGTAGTTAGGTTTAGTCCACATTTCAATAAGTCTCTAAAGCCTTTAAGGGCTTTGTTCAATAGCCTGTCGCTTGAGCACAAGTGTAAATCTTCCAAATGGCGCATAGCTGCTAATTTTGTCGTAATTACCTCACGTGGGACTTCTCTGATTCTGTGAAGCATATATAAAAAAAGCTGACGTTTTTATCCTTGTGTTAATCCAGTGCTGAGTTAGCAAAATAGCCCAAGCTATTGATCTACTACTCACCAGTGTAAGGGATTAGCAGGTCATGCCATTTCACACTATACAGTACCTTGCTACTCGTACTGACATACCCTTCACCTTATAGCAATAGTCAAAGAGTGACGAGTGGGTTTAAGAAAACATGTATTCTGATACATTTTGGAGATGCTTGAGAAATGATAAAAAGCTACATTTTTTTGTGCAAATTATGCTCTAGAAAACTGATCATTTTTTAATTAAATCCATCTATGATCCATCTTTTCCTGCTTAGACTGTCAGGGTCTCTGCAGGGCCGCTGCCTTTTCCTAGCAGTCAACAGGCGAGAGGCAGGGGTACACCCTGGACGGGTTGTCAGTCTGTTGTACGGCAAGGCAGAGACACAAGAAGACATAAAACCATGCACACACACTCTCACACCTTGGGCCAATTAAGCCAATAGTCATGTTTTTGGACAGTCGAAGGAAGCTGGAGTACCTGTGGAGAACTTGTGCATGCACAGGGACAACGTGCAAACTCCATGTAGAAAGACCCTGGTCCATGAATCAAACCCTTTATAGTTGCAAAGTAACAGTGCTAGAAACTGCACCACAGTGCAACCAATATTTAATTAAGACATTTTATTCTCGAACTTTCAAGGAAACCATGAAAAAACTTCTTTATAATCAGGCTTTAATTTCGCACATTACCAAAGTGTGGACCAAAATCTGTTCAAGAGAAACAGAGGAACTGGCCCTGCGGTACAGCTGGTTTTGTTCCAATTGTGTCAAAAAGAATTTCAGTTTGGCAGTCCTGGTAGTTTTCTCTAGTGAAGAAGCATTGTATTTCGTAGAGATGGATCGCTGAGTACATTTTATTGATTGCCTTCTAATGGGATACTTTCTTGTGTTAGAATCAACCATTTTCTGATTTAATAATGATCCAGCTGTGAGAAAAATAAACCAGACAATGGCAAATATACAAGTCATTTTCTCCGTTTCTGGGTGGTCCAGGTGGCTTCAGCCCAAGGCTGCACTTCCAGACTTTTTGGTAAGTCTAAACTATGGATTTGGAATGCAGAGTGAAGTTTATACTACAGGTCTGAAAGTTGGAAGGGTAAGTTAGTCATTATTCATTGCTTAATGTTGCTCAGGGCTGCAGAGGAGGCTGAAACTTATTCCAACATTTTGCAAGTGGGCGGCGGGGCACACTGAGGTCACTGGCCAATCGAAAGGGTAAAACATATTCTCATCGCTTAAAGATATTAAACAATCTAGGGAGGGTAATGGTAGAAAATCACTTAATATTTTTTTAAATAAAATATTCAATTCTTAAAGGTGCAGCATATCTTTTTTAGGTCTAATTTACTATATATACAAATGCAGGTGAAGCAAACTGCTTACAGAAATCAAATAAATAGTGAATAGAGAGGACTTTGATGTAATTTTAATCTCAGGAATAGTTCAGTTTCTCTGCAAAGGCCTAAGAAAATGAGAAAAGAGCAATATAAAGACCCATAAATACCAGCTAAGATCAAGATTAAGGTCATACTTTAAGCACCATACTGAGCACTGTTCAATCTATGCACTGAAAATGAAAAGAGAATATAAACCCTTGAAAGGTTTATCAAAGATCATCTAAAAAGTGACAAGATAAAGACATAAAGAAGTCCTGTTCGTAGTTTTTAACCTAGCAGAACAGCTGCAGTAAACATACAGCCAGAGCTGCAATAGAAGGGCTTAGATCATAACATGTGCCTGTGTGAAAATCGTCTCCAGTGTTACTGTTTGCACTGAACAAACACACACATGAGATAAATGCTCTGGACATGAAAGAGGCGCTGTCATGATGGTTACTATGAGAAGACTCTATGGTTCCCATGCTAGCAATCTGGGATGCAAACATTGTCGGTAAACTCCAGATAAGGAATGTTTTGATCAGTAACTCTCCACCGTACTTTGCTACTCTCTTGATTATTGACATTACTGGAAGAGCTTTTCCTTCTAAAATAGATTTTGGTTTTTGCTTTTGCAGATTTTCAAACCCTGAAAATCATAAAACCTGAAATGTGTTGCCATAGTTAGGTGTCTTGCCTCATGGCAATTAATTCAGTCATTACCGAGTAAAAAAAAAATTATTTGGTTTAATAAAATTAATTGAAATAGTCTTACTTAACATCAAATGTCTCTTAATTGCTAACATCTGACAGTAGATTATGATCCCAGCACCATGTATACTATTATTTGCATGGTAACAATTTAAGCAAGATATAAAAGCAATCTATTATGACACAATATTAATCTCACTCTGTACTGTAAGTAGTTGGATGTAGAAGGCTAATTTTACCCTAAATCATATCGATGTCAGCAATATTTCTCTGCCTCTAGTTTGAAAGCAGCCAAGTGGACATTATGTTAAGCTGCAGTGACATGCTGCCAAAGATTAGCAAGGACTAATCCTACATGCTGACAAACTGTACCGTAACCTCACACTTCTCAGTTGTCAGTAAGATAAAATTTACTTCAAACAGGTCAAATGCTGTTCGGACTTGCTTCTTAAATCCCTACCAGTGACATACTTTCCAACAATGAAAGAATCATATTATTTCCATTGACTGAACCTAAATACAGGACCGCTTCTTTGGCAAACCTGCTTTTGCACCTGCATGGCTTAAGAGAAACCAAACCACTGTTATTTCTCCAGATCTGAGCCATAATCACAGGTTGCTCAAATGGCTTTTAAAAGATTAATTTAGTTTCTTGAAAAAGTGTTAATACTCCTTTGAACATTTGGACATTTTGTCAAGTTACAAGAAAAAAACAAGTCTACTGTGAAGTGAAGCAAAAACTAAGAATTTTTTTAGTTCTCTCAAAAAAATAAAAACATGCCTTGTTTTTTACTCGTCAGCCATGCATACATTCATAGAGGAAAGGTTTTAGTGGAAACTTATACAGTTTGCACATTCTCACAACACCATATTCATCTGTACTTAACAAGATGTTCGTAAATAATTTTTCATCTTGAATAGGACTTTGCTTAAAGCCCAAAAGGTTCTATTAGCTCAATTTTTTTTTGCAGGAATGTTTGTAGATGGTATTCAAACAATGTTCAAAACTAAGCTATGGACCTAAAGTGGAAATTAAATGGTTAACCAACCTCACTTCATTTACAACATTCTATGTTAGTATAATCAGTGATTGCATTAAAAACATGAAAAATTTAAACATAAAAGAAAAAAATGTGGCATTGTTGCCATGTTGCAGTACTCTAAGCGAGGGCGTCACAAAGTTGGTTGATGCTTCAACAACCAGTTGAATACAT
>NW_015150874.1:73409-75032 GCF_000732505.1 Cyprinodon variegatus | reverse complement strand
CCAACTGTCTGTCCAGGAAATGGGGAATGATGGTGGAAATGGTCCTTTTCTTTGGAAATTTGGACCAGCTTTGGTGACCTTTGTCAAAGTGGACCTGTGCTGCAAAGATTTTTTTGATCCTGACTGCTACTGTTTGAACTGTCAAAACGTGTATTTAATAAGAGCCTCGAAAAGGGGTAAAGTTGGAGAGCTAAGTTCCAGTGATGGATGTTTTGGAGTTAGGGGCATAGTTGATGACTTAGTACCTGCCAACATAACTTTACCCCTCCCTTGTCTGCCAGCTAAGCATGTATTTGCACTCTGTCATTGCGGCTCATTGTTGCCGCTGACCCGCTTTCAGAGGGTGATGGCTGGTCAGCAGACTACATTTTATAGGCCTTGAAATCCAAAACACCCAGAGGAGCTTCAGACAGGACCAGACTCAAAAGTCTTCTCCTATATGTAATCTCGACATGATCTCCTGTTCTATCAGGTAGCACGGACTTATGTCACATGGCAAATGAGCTTGAAAGCAGTGTTGTAGTACTCGAGATCGGTCTTTTTTGATGGTCTCTGTCTCATCTCGGACTTGACCGCATTTGGTCTCGGTCTTGTCTCGGTCTCGGGCACTGAGGACTCGGCATTTTATTTTAAGACCGGTTAAGACCACAACTGTGGAAATAATGCTAATCATCGGAGTACTATCAGTTTCTTTAAGATCCTTCTTTTTATTGGATGCTTGGATTCAAATCCAAGCAATAACCTGTCTCATTGGTAAATGCATGGTTTTTTTTTTTTGGTTTTTTTTTTTAACCACTGTCCCGCCCACCCCCCTTTCACCTGCGCGCGGGCTGCAGCACTTCGATTGATAGTCACAAGTGATTGTCTGAGAACGGGATAAGATGTCGGCCAAATCATCGGTTATAAAATTCGGCTATTTAAATCACAAAGAATATATTTGTAAAGCAACATTGAGAAAAAAAGTATACAGCGCAATGTAAGTTCTGCAGTGCTTCACTATCAGAGACGGTAGGGACTACGTCCAACTTTTATCGACACCTTGAAAGAAAGAACAAAGAAAGGTAAGCTACGTGTAAAAGTGATGTTAGGAAAGCTAGCTAGCTCCTCGGTATCATAATTGTTTTATTCTATTATGAAATTGCTTCCAGTTGTGTAATTTTATTTTTGAAACACATGCAGTTGGACCTCTAAATGTAAAATTTCTTTATTATGTATGTTATGTATAAGTTGCTACATTCATTTAACAGCAAAGTTGTAGATGCAGTATGTAACTTTGATAAAACAAAATATCTTTATAAAAGTTATATAGTTTATTATTATTATTTTTTTTTACATATTTAAAATCATTATTTTGTGACAGTACAGTATGTTATGAGACCGACAAGCTGTGAAAATTTGAGCACTTCTGCCTTTTCTCCATGTTCCCGGTACTAACTAGAGAAATACACTGCTTGGTCAAAAACAAACTATCTGATCCAGCAACAGGGTCTTAGAACTGACAAAAGTCAGTCAGGCTTTTGTGCACGTATTTCAGTGGGGTTTGTATTTCTGCAGATGTCAGCAGTAGCTCAGGGAGGAAGTGAAGGAGATCCATCTATTTTTGTTTTTCAACAAATTATCTGT
>NW_015150874.1:58418-73246 GCF_000732505.1 Cyprinodon variegatus | reverse complement strand
ATTTTGATCGACTTTGATTAATTGTTTGAAATTCTGTGATTACTACACAGAAGTACTAAATAAAGATGTTTATGTTTATTCCAGTTTTGTGTGTAAAATATCTAGGTGTTTTTATGTGAATGTGGGTCTTTTAGATTAATTTTAGTGATTTTGATCATGTTTCACATTTTGTCACATACTGGCGCTGGTCTTGGTCTTGACTCGGTCTCGGACCCTAAAAGTCTTGGTCTTGTCTCGGTCTCGATACACTCTGGTCTTGGTCTTGGGTTAGGTGGTCTTGACCACAACACTGCTTGAAAGCATTGGGATTTAGACACTTAAATGTCCTTTCAGCTTTGTCTTCCATCATACCTAAATTCTTAACTGTTTTACAGTTGTAAGGTTCCATGGTTATTATCAATGTATTTAACTGCTAGTTGAAGCAACATCAAATCCCATGACGTCAATGCCTAGACTGTAACATGGCATCAGCCTTGCCAAAAATTTATGACACAATGCTACATTTTTTTCATGTTTGTAATATAATTATTGATGATAGTAAGACCAAATCTCGTGAATTAAATTAGATTGGTGAGTTTTTAAATTTGAAATGTTCCTCCTTATATTTTATGTTGTTCATTGTTGTTTAAAAACGGAGAGCTTGCCAATTGGCTAATTCTGGAACCAACTAATTGAAGAAGCGCAATTTTGACAGTTAGCCTTGGGCTGGCCCTGCTTACAGTACACTGTGATAAGGGTTATAGAAAATTACTTGGTTGTAAAGATAGCTTGCAAAAAGAAAAATAAAAGAAAGAAAACATGTGACAGGTCAGAATAGGGGTGTCCAGTGTCAGCAGCAACTTTTTTTTTGCTTAAAATAATTTATTTTTGTTCATTTTATTTGTCATTTTCAATTTTCTTCTTTGGGTTGTGCAAATCGGAAATTGATTGTGATATGCAGCAGCTTCTGATAAACGTGTATTTGGAGAAGCTGTGCATATTGTTTGACTGAGGGGAGAAATAGATGAAAAGCAAGAATGAAGCCTTATTAAGAAGAGGCTCAAAGAAGCTTTTGACAATTCACAATTTCTATCCCCTCTTAAAGAGCTTAGATCCATCTGAGGAAAATCTGCATCTGTGTTGTAGGTAAAGCTGTCGCAAAATTTAATTGGTGGGTTCATTTATTGCTTTAAATACCTTGTCAAAAATAAAGAGGATTTTTGATTTGAATAAACCCTCTTGATCATTTTTCTCTCAAAAACCTGTCAACATCCCACCATCAGATTTCAATTGAAAGTTCCTGCTTGTAGCCACACCCAGAGTCATTTTGTATGGTTTTAACAGCACCTTTCTACATATTACACTTAGGCTTCACATTCCTTAACTTCACCCTGAAAAGCATTCCAAAGACGCAGACATAGGGAGTAGCTCTAAATGAAGCCAACACATGAAAACAAAGCTCTGAAGTAGCCTTTCATGGTGTTGTTCTTTTCTTTTGGCCCATCCCTGAAACATCCTTAGAAGTGTTTGAATATATTTCTGCAACCTTTAGGCATTTAGCACCTCCATCAAACCTGCAAAAATCTAACCATGTAACCCTAATAACCCCTGTAATTAAACTTCAACCTTCTGTAGAAGCATCTGAATAAACAAGCCAAGACACACACTCACATTTTAGTGCTCGGGAATGTCCCAGACTTGTGGAGTTTTACACCTTTCTTGTCTCTGTTCCTTCCCTTCCATTTGTGGAGTTGAGTTTGTCCTCCTCCTTGTCCTCCTATGTCCTCCTCCACATACCGGTAATAAACTGTAAGCTTGTTGTTTTGGTTGTTTAACACCCAAATGATTTGTAAATCTTGTTGTACCTAAATTAAACATAGTTTATTTAACAAACAAACAGCTATGTAAAAGTATTAAAATTATTTTCATGTTACAACTACATGATTTAGTTTATCAGGATCTTATCAGGATCTATGTGATAGACCAATACAAAATACTATGGTTGTTCATTGCTATCAGATTAGTAATAGTTTGTAAGACCAGCCTCTCCTCAAATTATACCTTTAAGTACTTTGAATACTTGTAGAAAACCTTCACACATCAGGACACAAAATGATTCCCATTTTTCTTTACAAAATTGCACAAGCTTAAATACATTGAGTTGAAACTGACAAACTGCACAGTAACAACTCAGTGGCTTATGTATGATTATTAGTCATTTGCCATTTGTGTCTTTATATGATTCAGAAGCTGTGAATTAAAAAAACTGTTAACATTAAAGGTAACTTATTTCTGTCACAGTTTGAGGTTCTGGATTCTTGGTTTTGTTTAAAGTTTCTAATAAGATTTATTGTTTGTCTGATTTGATATACTCCAATATACAATATAGAACGGTTTAACACCATTATGGGCCAATTATTTAATATTTTTTTCACTATATGGCATAAAGTCCATAATTTTGCCAAAATACAGAACTATTTCTTGGCTTAGGCCCTAGTTTTTCACAACTTTTCTCTTCTAATTGAGAAGAAGCCTATTTTTTTTAACAAATGGAGGGATAAAGGCTTTTGCACACTCAAGGACATTAAAGGAAGTGGGGGACTCCGTGAGTTTCATAACTTAGACAAGGCTCATAACCTACTGGGCACTTTTAAAAAATGTTTACAGCTACTGACAGCAATGCACACACAAGGTGTCCAATGGAGAATAATCATCCTCTTCGTGTTATTTTTGATGTTAAAGTTAAAACCAATGTCACTGTCTCTGACTTATATACATTCATAACCAAAACTTGATATAAACCTTTTGACCTTAACAGACTCTTGAGAATGCACATAAATTATCTTTGGATCTAGACTGGGAAAAATATATGGACAAATGTCTCTCAGTCTTCTGGGAATCTTGATCATCAGAGTATTTATTATAAATGTATTCATAGGTCTTTCTTAACTCCTCGGAAACTACAGCAGATGAAACTTAGGGATAATTCATATGGCGACTTTTGTCCAGGCAATACCATTGCCATTTTGTCCATTGCAAGACCATATGATAATGGTCTGGCAGTGCCTATTGGTTAAGAGATTGTAGATTTTGTCTCAAAAACATTGTCATTCATAACAAGAAAGACAATCCCTCATTCTTAGTTTGCTATTACTTTATGACACTTCATCTTTAACATTAATTATAAATGACAAACACTCACTGTTGGGTGGCCTGACAGCCACTAAATACAGAGAGTTCCAGATGCTGAAGCCAGGAAGGATGCAGAACTGGCAGGAGGTCAGATCCAAGCAGACGAAGGAAGGCAGGATAATTCACAGGATGAAGTCAAGAGGCAGATCCAGGGTCAGCCTACAGAAGAATCCGACTGGAGTCCGAAGACTCAAGAAGTGGCGGCCTAGTGGTTAGGGCACTGTGACTGGAATCCAGAGGTCCTGAGTTCAAGCCCCACTCCCACAATCTGCCACTCTGGGTCCCTGAGCAAAGACCCTTAAACCCACATTGCTCTCTAGGTGCCACATAATTGCAGCCCACTGCTCCCCAAGCGGATAGATTAAATGCGGAGAGTTAATCTTGTTGCTCTGTAGTTGTGACAGTGTAATGACAATAAAATATGTAAAAAAAAAATAAAATAAAAAAAAAGACAGGTCAGGCAAACAGATCAAACAGGGGCAAGCAAAACTCAGGAGTCCAGAGGTAGAAACTAGTCACGACTAGGTCAGAAACACAACTGTGTATGCTACAGAACTCACACCCAAGGCTCGAGAATAATCAAGCACTGATGGCTGGAAGGAGAAGTTTAAATTGAAGCAGGGGCAGGTGGATCAGATGAGCAGTGATAAGAAACACTGCACAGCTAGACAGATGAGTAAAATTAGCATTTAAGCCAGCCACCTATGCCAAAATCAGGACAATGGTACTATTATTTTTCCTTCTTAGGCCCTCTATTGGCTGTCAGAGGAATTCAAACCACGTGATGACCTGAGACAAAAACCAATGACTTGACAACAAAGAAAACAAAAACTTAAATCCAACTTGGAAGATGATTGACAGATTGGTGTATTAAGAAGAAGCACAAAGTTGGTAAAAAAAAAAATGACCCAGACCTGTGTGGTTTGGTTCTTGGTCTTATTATATTTATTGCTGTTGTTTTTGTTTTCTAACAAACTTTTTAGGCCTTCCTGCAGCCAGAGCAATTTTTCCCTAGTTGGACTCTACATTAAGGGTAGGATCTACTAAAGTTTAAGAGGCTTTTCACTGTAAATTAGTTTAAGGTGTACAGTATTTAGGATAAAGTCAATTCATAATGAAAATAATAATTCAATCCACATAATTTGTTTTCTATAAGTGTAACTTTAACCCAATTTCACCAAAATTAATCAGTCACATGTGATTATGTTAGGAAACCATAAAAGGCTTTTTTTAATAGACACTGTCATGCATTGCTCTGTAACTTGGCTGCTGCAGCAGCTCACATAGAGAGCAAACAGACTTCCCTGTCATTACCTCAGATGTGTTACAAGACGTTTCCCTGCTGATGTAAACAGGGGAGTGTCTGTGTTAGAGTGATTAGAAAATCTCATCGTCTGCTTGAGAAGGGAAGATGTTTAGGCTGCTGTTGCCCTGGAAACAGACATTCATTGAAATCAACAGACATATTTTTGTCTTTTACTGCTGGTTTGAATAAAAAAGGACAATAAAGTCAATTTAACAGGTCAATGGAGACAACATTCATTATGTCTGCTTACAGTATATTTAAAAAGCACAAACATATTCATCCCATGATTTAGTCATCCTTTGATGCTGTGCTTGTTCTCCAACATGTGCTTCAGCTCTTCCCTGTGAGTTTAAACACTGATTTGTAAGTGTGTTGCAATCCAGACACGCAGAAATTTCTCAACAAATAAACACAAGATGCATTGCATACGTGTGGTTTGCAGGTGCAGGGCAATATTTAATGACTTCATACACAATATATGGATCTAAATCTGCATAGTCAGCATTCATTATACAGCCTACTGTAGGCAATTGGTTGCTGACATTGAGGAATACATTTAGTGAGTACTCTAAGATGAGCCACCTACACTCATCTCATACATGAACCTGAAACCAAAAAGACCTGTTTAAAGCTCTAGAAAATGAATGAATGCATAAACTACATTTATTCCTAGTCTGGTTTATAATAACTAAGGTAAAATTATCATTATTTTTAGAATAGTAAAAAAAAGTTAAATGAAGAACCTCTTCTTTTTTCAAATAAGAAACATTTATCAGAGCTTTTTCCTTAAGTAACAAATCTTGTTTTTTTTTATATGGGAAATAAAATAATTTAAATAGCTTATATTCGGTCAGATTACTGTTTTAAGCATGCTGTGTCCTCAGAGAGGAGGAAAAACTTAAAAACAAATTTTCGTCACAGAGGTTAGCGAGGTTTTTGTTCAGCTTTATGAATCTGCACTTCTGTTTATTTATTTTTTATTTATTTTAATAGAGACCAAGCACACTAATGATTATCCATATAAAAACAAATGTAAATATGCCGGATTATAGCTACAAAGCTAGTTTTCATCCGTAGTCCCTAGGCAGGCAAATACATAAGAAAGAACATATAATATACAATATAAGCATCACAAGGAAATGTTAAGTGTTTAGTGATTCAAGTGTTCGAGTGTTCCAAGCTCCTGCATTCAGCATACTATTGCAAGGCTTTCATTACTTTTTGCTTTGTAAGAAACTATCAGAAATAAAATTAACTAAGATTTTAAACAATTGATAAAGAGAGAATTTGTAAAATGTTTAATTGAACGAACAATATGCAAAAAAAAAATAATCAATTTTAAAATCTAGCTCATGCACAGCACAACTGATTGAATATGAAGGTGAGTTAAAGGGCTTTGTTTTTAAGCTAATTCAAATAATGATGACTACATTGAATAGGCAAAAAAAAACAACAACAAAAAGATGGCGATGCAAATAAGTGGAGGTGGGTTTGGTGATCTGCAAATATTGCACATGTGAAACATCAAACACAGATTTTCCACAGTCAGATTTACGGCAACATAAAGCTCTAAACAGCTGGATTTACCTCCACAAACTCCTCTCAACAGCCACTTGACCCAATATATTCTGCAGACAAAAGTAAAGCATATACTCATAATAATTGAATAAAACATAATTGTGCTTAGTGAGGAGCCTGTAAAAGTCTAGCCATGTACCAGTTGTTCATATTGACCAGAAAACAGATGCTTTAATGTAAATCAAAGTAAAAAAATGAGGGGTTGTTCATTCAGTTTTTCTTAAGACATTAAGCTAAGAGCCTGGACCGGCTGGGATTCATTCACATGGAAGATGGGTTGTTGAAACCCGTATGACTAGAAAAATAACATCCACTTATCAAGATAAGCCCTAAAAACAAACAAAAAGACAAAGTTAGGTGTTCTGTTTCTCTTCCTGCTTCATTAAATCATAGCTGCTTTTAAATTGATACACGTGAATGTTTGAAGGACTATTTACTGTCAATCACCAGGCCTGTATTTACATTGAATTGAAAAGTTAAAATTTCCCCCAAACACCTGATAAACACTTACATATGTAGAACAAAAACATGTTACCATGTTTAAATAACAGTCCAACATAAGCATAACCTTATTATTGTTCCCCGTTTGTCACCCAATAGACTGTATGAGAATCTTTTCAACAGCAGTTCTTTAATTTGGCTGGAAACCCTTCAGGGAGAATCTGGGTTCTTATAAGTTTCTTCTTAGATGATCCTTGATTTTTAATAGTTCTGTTCGCTATAGAGGACCATTTCAACAGAAATCTCTCTATCTTCTGCGTTCCCTTAAAGTGATATAATAATACATTTTTCAATGAAAGAAGGAAAATGGAAAAAGGAACAAATAAAAGAAAGAAGGAAAAAAGGAACAAATAAAGAAAAAAGAGAAGTATACCAGCAAGAAAAGAATCGTATATCACAGTAGAAAAACTTTAAAAAAAATGAATAAACTCTTATTTTCTTTTTCTATTGTTAGCCATAACTAGACAATTATTTAATCTGTGGCCTTCAGTTGCATTTTGAGAGGGAGATGACCTGTGAGAAAGGTCCTTGGGACAGTCTGTTTGTTGAACTTTTTTTTTCCTATGATGTAGCAACCATGGAGGTAATGGACATATTAAATCCCTCTTCTTTGCAGGTGGTTACCGGGTGAAAGACTAACCTTTTATCCCTATAAGATTCAAAAAGCAAGATAAAGACCAACTTTGTTTATATTGTGGATTATCCACATATTCTAATGCTCTTCAGACATTTATGTGCTGCTACCTTTCCTCCAATGAATTAAACATTGGGAACTTCTACAAAAGACCCTGCAGAGTAACTTTCCTAAATCTTGGTGAGCTGCTGCTTTACTGCTACGTACAGTACTGACACTATTCATATTGCCTCTGAGCAGAGTGTCATGCTGAACCATTGTTTTCCAAAGGATCAGTTGAAATTTCTGTCTCTGGTCATAACTGTATTGACAATATGGTAAAAAGGAGTTGAAGTGTCCTAGATCTACCTTACAGTTCCATAAGCAAAGCTGAGGATAAATAAGTTCTAATAAGTTCTGCAGAAACGTCTAATTTGATCTCTTGTTTCTTTTTGTGTAGGCCTCCCACTTCTTGATTCACTACTGTGTCATATAATAAATCAGAAAAAAAATCTTCATTAGAGAAAAATGAAACAGTGGTAAGGAAAGAAATGAAAAAGTTTGATAAAACTTTTTATTCAATATTGACTCCTCGATATCTAGTAATATTGGAAAGCAAACTCAAACAGCACTACTTATTAAAGAATAGGGACTTATTAAAGTAAAAACTCCAATCCCCCTAATTACAACTGAAGTCAGTAAAGAAGTTCCATACAAAAGTGCTCTCAAAGAGTGAGCTGAGATCCACAACATGTTATATAAAGGTTGATTATAAAACCCCACAATGACCCTAATTTTTATTTTGCGTAATTTATGATTAGGAAATGACTTTGGGGGAATAATGTTGCAACCAATTTAACATCAATTCAAAGATTAAATCAATATAAAGATTGTCTGCAAAATATTCCATCCCCTTGGAGAGCAGTAGACTGCCATTGTGTGGTGCCCGGGGAGCAGTGTCTTTGCTCAGGAACCCAGAGTACTTGCCACCTTCTCAGAGAACAAGGGGAATGCTCTAACCATTAGGCCAACACTACCCTGGTAATAATGTTACTGTCATGGTTTTGGTTTTGTTCAAGTTTTATTTTGAGTTTTCATTGGTCTTATTTCGATTGTTGTGTTCTAGGTATTTTTGATTGTATTTGAGTTCTTAGATCATTCCTGTTTGCCCTCTTGTGTCAGTCTCCTTTTTCCTAGCTCCCTTCTTGCCTCTGTTCACACCTGCTCCTAATCTGCTAAGTAGCCTGGTCTTTGTTTCTCTCTGCCATATAGGCTACATTCACACAGCAGCCTGAAGTGACCCAAATCCATATTTTTTTGACCCATATGCGACCTCGACCTGATCTTTGCATGGTAGTATGAAAGTCACAGATCCGATTTTTTCCAGTGCGACCCAGGCCACTTGGCTATGTGGTCCTGAATCTGATCTTTTCAAATGCGACCTGTGTCTGAACGGCCAGGTCGCATTCATCCGACCTGAATGCCATTAATACCCGACAAAGGTCACTATTCTGGGTCTTGCTATGAAGACGCGGCAAGAAAAACAACTGTTGCGGACGATGAAGCAGAGAGCGGTATTCATGTTTAACCATCTTGAAAAAATTGTGTGTTTATGGTTGGGAAAGACCGCTAGCTGTACTCCAGCACTACCATCCATGTTTACTTCCTTAAACACAGAGCACGCTAGCCTGTGATGTCATTGCGTCCTCTACTGCGCATGCTGGACACTTGCGTTTCATGACTGCAGTTCACACAGGAGATCACATAGATTTCACAGAGAATTGAGCATCAAATTGAGCATCAAGGCCTGCAGTGTGAACGTAGCCATAATCTCCTGCTGTTCAGTCACTTTTTGTCATTACCGCTTTTGTGTCTGCATTTGGGTCCTGTCAAACTATCCCCACTTGACAGTTATCTGCTTTGCTAGCATCTGTCTTGATAGTGTTAGATCATGAAATACATTTATCCAACTGAAAAAAAACAGTCAGAAAGATAAACAAAAATGTACAGCTGCAAACCCACTACTTAACCTGTCTTCGCTATATCATTTTACTAACTTAGCTAACTTTTGTTTGAATGTTACAACCTTTCACCATTCAAAAGATGTTTACATTATACTAAAACAAATAGGAAAAAAAAATCCATGCTAACACTACTACATATCACCTGAATTTTAATGCATGACAAAAAAAAAAAAAAACTTAAAATTTCTGCCTCATGGGACATTGAATTTACTGTCATACAGGATGGAAGATAAGAAAATAAATCACTGGTATGAGTAAGGGCTGCTGTTACGGATAGTAAAAGGGACAGGGAGAAGTTGATTGAACTATCATGCTAAATATTTCCCTTCACTGATTAAATGTTGTTAGGTGACTAAAATCATAAAAATAGTGAAATGTTTTCAGTATGAAAACACAACCTATTTCTTAAATTCTTCAGATACTAAAAATCTGGACATTTTCAAGGACATTTCTGATTTTCCTTTGTAATCGCTAGTGTAGTTCAATATTTAGGAGCAGCCTTCACCATCCTTTTCTAGTTTTCTTCCCACATCTGATCTATTAAAAGCTCCGTGATCAGTTGAAGCCCTTGTTGGCTGCTGCTTCTAAAGTAGAGGTTAAGGCCTCATACTCTTTTTCCCAAAAAACCTAAAAACTCTGGTTTTGATACATTCTACATTTATTTTATGCGCTTTAACCTCTTTCATCACAAGCATTTCCAGCCTTTCCTTTAGGCTACATTTAGTCGTACCTCTTTAACTTTTAGATTTTAAACAATCTTAAATCAGCACATTTTCTTTAATACCTTGCAGATTGCTTTTCCTTAAGTAAATCACATCTCTATCAAGTTGGCAGGGAATCAGACGAGCCTTTGTCATGCACTGATTCAACACCAGGTCGTAAATCTGCTTGTTTCTTCCATAATCTAACCAACATCTGTGTTGTAACTAATATGTATATAAAAAAGGGCTAATTAAAGACCATTTCTTTCACTGTTGTCACTAAAAAACAAACAGCACTATGCATAAATGTATGTTTATATCACAAGGAATGTTTTGGACTTAATTTTGATCTTTGTGAGTATCAAACTAGAACTTTAAACCATTTAGATTATATATTGCTTTGTTTTGCTTCGGTGTAGTAAAATATGGCGGATCCCTTCTGAATACGACAAATAATTTTTTCATAAGAAAAAAACACATTTACAACAGCACTGCAATAGAAGCTGTTATCTACATCTTATTAAGTATTTTTTGGCTGATTTTAAAGCTTTAATATTTACCTGTTCAAGTTGCGAAGCTGCAAACGTTCAGTGCTCACTGAAAGGTGTGCAGAAAATGTACATGCTTAATCTTTGATTTTGAATTTATTTATCAACAAAGCTCTGTTTCTATTTTAAAGGGTTACATTGAGAGTATTGACCAAGTATTGTTGAAATATTAGTTTGCTGTTATGTTTCTATTGTTTATAGATTTTTTTTTATGCTTTTGCAGGAGTGTTATTTATTCTTACAGATGCAGGCAGCTCAACTGAAATCCTCCCTGTAGGTACTGCATCTTTTGGAGGACTATTGATTATGGAGAGCATTGCGGCTGGATCACCGAATTGATTTTGTAGTTCACAATATAGGGCTTGTTATGTGATGTAAATGAATAGCAAAACATATCAAATTAATCTTTAAAATTAACTTTCCTATTGCTTTTCAGACAGTGTAGTTTTGTTTTTGAGTATGGGAATGTTAACCTCATATTGAAAAAATATATTTTATGTCTGTTTGTGCAAACAAAAACAGGTTTGCAACAAGTATGCAATAGTCTTTACATATTTATGCTACCTTTTCAGACACATTTACCAAAATGTAGCCCAGTCTATCCAGTTGAGTAATATATTATTGAAGTAAGTTCTGGAAGTCACACCCCCTTTAATTTTGCAATGCCTGGTATCAAAGTGAACAATGCAAGCATTTTATGTAACAATGGTCTGATTGATGAGTAATGGGGGTAAAACCCTCACTTTGAGAGGTCTTAGTGTTATGTCTAGTATTCACTGAGAAATCGCCACTGCTGTCGTTATTTCCTTTCCCACAGTTTGGTTGACAGACATTCTTGTGTCCTATGTTGACCAGCTCCAACAGGTTGTATGCCTAAAAATGTAGACGCCCAGTTAACAGTCACTGCATCAATACATTTTTTATGATGCATGCAAAAGTTGAAATAATTACCAAATTAAATGATTGTTTTTTTTTTTCCAAAATATTCCTCAAAAACTTTCCCAGCTGTCAACAAATCTGACTTTTATCTATGACATCCTCAAAATAAGTCAGGATTATTTTCTAGATTGTGATCCATTTTTTCAGCACAGATTGGCTGAAAGAAATATTGCTTGTATATTTTATCAATGTAGCTATTGTACCATAAGAAAACAAAATCATTGTTAGGAGCTTGAAATAGACTATGATCATTAATATGTTGGTGTATTTGACATTTATTCTTGACACAATCTTTGTTTTATCATTCATGCATTCATGCAAGTCTTTTTAAATTTCATAAAAAATTTGCAAAAATTTATATACAGCTATATACAATTGAAAACGAAAAAAAAAATCAGATTAAACTATGTTTTGCTATAAACACAGTGCCTGTAGAAGTAGTTGGTCAGGGGGTACAGTTATCTTGCTTCTGTGTTTGCATTTTTCTCTCACCCTTTGAAGTGGGTAATGTGCTTTTGGTTGAGGCCCAAAGCCTTGATGGTAATTACTTTGTTCTTTCTCTGACTCATAATTTCATGCCTCCAGGGGGCCATTACAGAATCCTCTACATCTAATTCTGCTGAATTAAAGGAAGGGGAGGGGAACTTTGCTGGAAGCTCTACAGCTTGCACTTAATGTCAAGAGGAGGAAGAAATTTAATATTTCTTTTTGACGGCTTTATAACAAGATAGAATTTATGTTTATTTTAAACCTTTGTGCAAGTGTTGCAGTATTGTAAATGCAGAAAGAGGCCTCAGGATTGGACATTGGTATAAAATCTGGGGTTTTATGCATGCCCAGTGAATATTTTATTCAATCTGGGCAAATCCAGTGTAAAACAAACACAAGTGAGTTTTTATAATGGCCTGAACACTTTTTATGCATGTTAAACTTTACATAAATAGCCTTTAAAATAATTTATAATAAACACATAACATTAAATACCTAACAAACCAAAATTCATTCTGGTAAGATCTTCTTTTAGCAATTGCAATGTCAGGTTTTAGATATATTTCAGACGTATTTTAATGCAAAAACTATGCAGTAATCCATTTATTGGACAGTGACATAGAAGTGGTGTATGTGTGTTCCTATGATATTTATTGTTTTTACTGCCATTTGGAAAAGCTGTGCTTGAGTCTGTTGGTCTGGGTTCACATTACTCGCAGCTTGCCAGAGGGAAGGCTGGTGGAAAAATTGTTCTGGGTGGGCTGGGTCATCCTAGATCTTTGTGGAAACAGATCAAGTACTGTAAATCTCTGGTGTGGGAGTATAGAGCCAATGATCCACTGTGCTGCAGTTATTTATTCTCAAATGCATTGCATATGGCACGGCACATTGTACATCCATGAGTCAGGTATTCTATGCAATTGTCTTTAAGAAAGGGTGGGGTTAGTAAGTTAGTTCTCAGAATGGAAAAACACTACTGCAGCTTTTTAATAATGTTGGTGGTGGTTAGTCAAGCCTCAACCTCTGAGACAGACATTCAGAGAAAGTAAGTTTTTGATCGCCGTGTGATTGATGTAGCCCACATTTAAAAAAAAAAAAATAAGGTTTTCAAGATGACTTGGATAATAGTGTGTAGTGACGAACACCAAACACTGGGACTTTGTTCAATAGCCGATACCGCACCGTGACGTCAAACTGGTAGTTGGCAGTAGTGTTCTTTGACAAACATGGATGTCTCCAGTAAATCACATTCAAAAGAAAATTACTTTAATTTAAAAGCTTATCATTTATTGAGCAGTTTGTAATAATTGTTAATCTGACCAGACTTCTCCTTTAAGGTGCAGCAGCGATCAAATGTGTGGGGAAAAAAACATGGTGCAAAATATGTGTGCAATATGTATAGTGCAAATATGCAGAGTTTTGGATTGGTGTTATCAGTGTGATGCAGAGTCAGTGAAATGATTAATGGTCCCAACAGCTAAACTGTCTGACAGCAGTGGGGAAGAAGCTGTTTCGGAAGCTGCTGGGCCTGCGTCGCATCCTGCGACGCAGGCCCAGCAGATTCCGGGGGTGTGAGGGGTCATTGATGTTACGGGCTCAGGGCACGCAATGCTGGGATGAAATGTCTTTTATGGAGGGAAGAGGAGCCCCAATTATCTTCTCTGCTGTTCTCACCACTCTCCTCACCTTCTTCCAGTCTGTAGCGCTGCAGCCTCCACACCAGTGGGACAGCTGGTCAAAATGCTCTCTATGGTGCTTCTGTAGAAGGTCCTGAGGATGGGTGTGGGCAGGTGGGCTCTCCCCATCCTCCACAGGAAGTACATGCACGCTTGTGCCCTTTTGACCAGCGAGGTGGTGTTTACAGTCCAGGTGAGGTTGTCTGTGATGTGCACCCCCAGAAATTTGGTGCTGCTGACCAACAGCTGAGCTATTGATGAGCAGAGGAGCGTGGTTAGGCCAGTTCAGGCTGTTGTCTCTGCACCAGTCTACCAGCTGCTCCACCTCCACTCTGTAGTCCTGGTTGTTGTCTCTGATGAGGCTCCTTACCATAGTGTCATCTGCAAACTTCACAATGTGATTGGTGGTGAAATCGTGGATGCAGTCGTGTCATCAGGGTGAACAGCAGGGGGCTCAGGATGCAGCCCTGAGGGGAGCCTGTGCTTAGGGTGATGACAGACTGATGGAGGTCTGTTTGTGAGGAAGTCTAGCAGCCAATTTCAGAGGGGTGTATTGAAGCCCAGCTGTTCCAGTTTTCCTATCAGATACTCTGGGATGATGGTGTTGAAACCTGAACCAAAGTCCAGGAACAGCATCTGCATGAGAGTGTTTTCTCCCCCAGGTGTGCCTGAGGTGAAAAGCAGAGGAGATGGAGTCCTCAGTGGAGCGGTTTCGTCACTAGCAAACTGTAATGGGCGAAATGTTGGGGGGAAACAGGAGACAATGTCTCTACTCTATGCCTAATGTGTTTATGATATCGAGATGGCAGCAACCGGAACCAATTCATTATTTGTGGCTACATCTTAAGGAAAAGTAAGGAAACCAAACTTATCAGCATGAAACAACAAAGGACCAGGTGGAACATCAAAGGGTTTGACTCATTTTTGCAGAGGATATGAATGAGTTGCTTGTTCAGACTTTAAAAAAAATTGGGCAAATATGTCACCAAACATGGTTCCGACATCTACATAAAATTTGCAAACAATGCAAATGTTACTGGACTGACCAACAACCATTAGAACTACAGTATAAGAGAGGAGCACCAAGCACAGGGAGTACAAACGACTCCACACCAGAAAATGTATCTTTAAGGAACTTCTCCAGTCCTTTAAACTGCTTTTTTGTCAAAGCCTTTTTCAGACTTTATAGAATAACAGAGGTTTTATTACCGTATTTTCACGACCATAAGGCGCACCGTACTAAAAGGCGCAGTCTCAGTTATGTGTGCCATTTCTGTATCTA
>NW_015150874.1:35068-56780 GCF_000732505.1 Cyprinodon variegatus | reverse complement strand
GGCGCACCGCACATTTTGAGGGAAAAAAAAGACGTTTAAGTGCGCCTTATAGTCGTGAAAATACGGTACATAAAGGTCCCAAATTCAGTTCTTAAAGGAGCTTTGCTCCACTTTTGGGAACGAGCTTGCTCTCAGCTTAAGTCTCATCCTCAAAGTAATGGCCAAGCTGAGCTTGAAACAAGAGCTTGAGTTGACACTGCACTGCCTCTATTTCTTCTGTTCAGTTACCCTGGACTGAAGATGCTATTCAGGTCTTGTCTGCCACTGGTCTCTCCTTATTCTCTTCCTGTTTGGATTTCAAACCACCATTGTTTCCATCAGATTAACCACACCATCTTTGTCAATGAAGTAAGTTTCGTTTAACACTGTGACACGGATAGTTTGAGGGTTTTTTAAAAATAGCTAAAAAAAAAACGTTTCCACCGTTAAAAACAATGTATGCACAGACAAAATAACCTTGAAAGTTTTATTTATAATATAAACGATTTGTACAAATTAAAGATTAAAAAGTAGTAAGAAAATGAAACCAAATCAACATGTCTCTGAAAATGGCTCAATAAAAAAACAAAGAAAAAGTGAAAGCAGGTCCCTGGGCATCCTGCTCCTGGCCACCTGCTCCTTCAGCCAGTGTAAGCCGCTGTAAAAAGGAACAGAGAGAAGGGCCGCCCAGGATGAAGAATTGCTGGGGGAAGAGCAGACATGCTCTTCTGCACAAGTATATCACTTTCCATTACTTAGCTGTAAGCAGGCGTATTATTCCCTTCCCAGATTCACTACGCCTTCCATCCTCTGTGAGCCATTCTGCAGGCTCACCTCACCGTCAGCCACCTGGAGTACCGGTATATGGAAAGCCAAGTTGTTCCAAAACACTCGACTTCTGACATTTTGACAACACATAGTACTCACTAAATGTAGTTATTATGAAGACCATAGTATTATTTATTTTGAGAAAATTAAACTGTACTGTTATTTATACTGGTCATTGCTACGCCAGCCATAAAAAGTCACTGTTGTCCATTGTGCAATTGAGCTAGGGGGTGTAGTGACAATGATTAGAACCAGCTGTACTCAATCCGGCCCTCTAGGTTGCCACTCATGCATTTAATACAGTGATTCAATAAACTTTATAAAAGCACAGCAAATATAAAATATAATATAAAAATAAGTCCCACATGCAGATATAAAATACTAAAGTCATATGTGTACTCTATAAAATTATACAAAGTAATAGAAAAACTTGCCCTCAACCATACCGCAGAACAAAACTGTGCCTGGGCTCACTGCAGGTTTGCTGCTTCCCAATACTCTCCAGATTAGAAGGTGTTGCTTTCCAACTCATATCCACCCTGGGAAGAACTTTCTGCCTAAAAACATTGGTCATTTCAAAATGAATGAATTCCTCAAAAATATATTTTTACCACTTCTGTGCATCTCAAACTCCGTGCAACTCTTAAGAGTCAATCCAAAACAGTAAAAAAACAAACAAAACCAAAACGAATGGACTTGTTTTCCAAGTTTGAAGTCCTTCCAAACCACATCATTGGGTAAGGTTGAAGAGGCACCTGGCTTTCTCCCTTCTCCAGAATATTTCCACACACCGAGAACATGGATAGATTGGGAGCTACAGGACACTCATTAGATGCCCTGTGGTCAACCGTTGTGGCAGAGTAAATTCCTGAGTTTATGTTTTTTTAAACTGGTTCCTTGACAAGTTTATCTTCAAGATACTTACCATTGCTCTCCTTGTGTCTCCAGATTTCACTGTTCTCAGGGGGGGCTCAGGCTAAATCCGAACCAAGACACAGTTTTCCATTTATCAGCTAGCACGGTTTCATTTTCTAAATACCAATGGAAGTTGTACCACATGATGGTTATATCTTAAAAGACATGATGACAGTCAGATGATTTGGCTGTTGGTACAGTGGTTCTTTCTAACTGGAGCTACTACTGCTTTCCGTTGAGATTTAACTCTGAATTTACCACTGTTCAATGTTACTTCTGTATGAAAACCTCTGCATACAAGGTCTTTGAGGGATCAAAAACACTGTAGATACCAGGGCTAACTCTACCTTCTTTGGCATTATCATTTTACAACCTGAAATAACTAGTTGTGTCCTCTCAAACATACCAATCTGCAATATCATTTCTGCCTCCTCATTTTACAACTCATCTTCCTTTTCCAGACACCCCCAGGCCAGAGTCTCAGATCTACAATTTTGTATAGAAAAATCTACAATGATAAGGATAAATGATACCACAACAAATAACATTTTAATTCTCCTCACTGAATTTGGGATTTGTTAATGACCTCTAACAACCTGAATTATTTTTGCCCTACTTCAAAAACAAATACATATTTCACCATGAAAGATGGACATTTTTGTAAAGTAAACTGTGGTGACAGTAAGGTAGTATATTAATAAAGAGGCATAGTCTATAGAGCACTTACAAATGAGCTGGGAAGTTTCTCTAACATGTTTGTTTTTTTGTATTTGCATAATACATTTTATTCACAGCATGATTTGTTATGCATGTATGCATCAACAGAAGACAGAAACGAAAGCCTAATTTAAGATTTTTTTTTACAGTATAATCAGTTTTATAGATGTCCCAAAGTTCCCCTCTCTGACAAAGTGCTGCATGACTCAGAATGAGTCATTAGCAGAATGTTTCACTGCACTGGCCTGATTCTCTGAGGAGATATTGAGTCTCCTGCGTATTATATCGACCATGTTGCTTTCAGGTCAGCTCAAACAAAAGGGAAACTTCCATATAACCTCAAGCGTCTCGGAATATTCTGGTTCAGTGGAAAGACTTCTTATTTCAACATGTTCAGACTTGATGTAGTGTGTAGGGGGGCGTTTTTGTTTGGTGACATCATGGTGGACTGGGGATTTTTGATTCTGTCATAGGTTCAACACATGACTTAATCTGAGGGAAGGCGTTTTTACTAAGACGCTCATGTACTGTTCCAGTAATTTAGACACCTGTAATTACTTAGCAGATGCTAAATGTGAGCAAGCATGCAATGGAATTCAATTTTTTTTCATTGACTGTTTTAGTAGGAGTTCCTTCCTTGTAAAGTAAAACCTACAGAATTTACTTAAAAAGGCAAATATAACAATTTGCACTCAATAAATTTACTCACATTTCTTTAGTGAAGTGTATCTTATTCTAAAAACTATAAAACCACCAACAGAAATTAGGTAAGGTACTCTAAAGCTTAAAATTTTGGCCCAGAGAAAGGCCTGAGACTGGGCTCGAAACTATGATCTCCATGTTGCAAGGCAGCAGTGTTACAACTAGGGCTTCTTCATAAAATGATTCTCTATACTCCATGTAACGATTAACCAATTACTAAATTAGTTTGTAATTATTTCAATAATTGATTAAAGGCAGGAAAAAGGATTCTGTGGTGGAAGATATGTCCAACAGCTATTTGTGCTTTGGCATAATGGAGGACCGCTAGCCAAACAGCGTATGAGTTACGCTTGGAGCCTAAATAACATACTGGGGGAACATACACAAAATGTTTGATTGACAAACAAGTACTGTAGCCAATCAAGTTTCATTAGTATGCACAGTGGACTGGCTAATGTTTTGTAGGCCCCGCCACGGCAAGGGTTTATGGATTGCATGCTAGCCATCAATTAGGTTATTTTAGATGAATATGGACGATTATTTCCTGAGAAAAATCCTCCTTTCACACCTTTGATCACAATTAATCCGAATGTTTCAGCTTTAGTCACAACCTACACCAATGTAGGTGAGCCAAATGGTCATCTTTGCCTGACTAAACAAAAAATTAAGCAGACAAATATTCCTCTGTAGTGCTGATTAATATCTAGGAACAAAAATTAACAGTTTATTATTAAAACTGTCCTAAACCAGCCACCCACTTTTATAACATAGGGAAGAGAGGAGCTAAGTCTGGGACATCTGATTCAGAGATGTTGTAGCATTTCCTCAGCCTGACAAAAGGTATACCGTCTTCCTGATCTGTGATGAATACGTGCCACATATCTGTTTTTGGCCACGGCCCCCATGCACCACTGGGTCTTAAGAAGCCAGCCCAATGGCAAGAATAAGTCTTGGGCAATAAATAGCTACACTCTACCAGTAATCAGATACCCTGCAGGAATAATAAGCTGGCCAAAGGAAGAGGTACAGGCAAAAGATGTTAAGACAAGAAAGCTTGTAAACATGTATGGAGGGTACCACCCCAAAACCAGCACCCTGTGACTGTACGCTAGCCATAAGGAAGGAGGCTGAAGACTAGTGAGTGTGAGAACCACTATCCAGGATGAAACAACCAAGATCCATAAGTACATCAAGGACAAGACTCCGACAACGTGCTCAGTGAATGTCTCAGACAACGGGGAACAGAAGATGAGGTGCTGGATATTCCATCATGGGAGTATAAGCCCCTACGCGGGATGTACCACTGAAACATGATCGAAGTGGCAGATATCAGGAAATCCTACCAATGGCTAGACAAAGCTGGACTGAAGGACACTCATAATGGCTGCACAGGAGCAGGCCCTGAGCACCAGAGCAATAGAGTCCATGATCTACCAGACAAGACCCCAGGTGCAGAGTGTGCAAAGAGGCCCCTAAGACAATCCAGCACATAACTGCAGGGTGTAAGATGCTGGCAGGGAAAGCTTACATGGAGCGCCATAACCAAGTGGCTGGAATAGTGTACAGGAACATCTGTGCAGAGTTTGGGCTGGAAACCCCAAGGTCAGAGTGGGAAACACCTCCAAAGATGGTAGAGAATGACCGAGCCAAGATCCTCTGGAACATCCAGATACAGACAGACCGAATGGTAATGGCTAACTGTAGTGGGAAAAAAGTATTCAACTATTCACCCTAGTTAAATAAAGATCGATGGATTTTACTTAGTCGGCACTTTATCATATCTTTGCAAAGAAAGAACAGTTCATCATACAGCCCTTATGGCACAGTATTCAGCCCTGTTCTTCCTGGGGAGCGATTGTTCCCCCTTACTTACAACAATGGATAGTAGTCAGAGTCAAACAAATTACAGACACTTTAGTTAACAGCAACATGTTATGTATAAACAGTTGAGGTGGCTCGGACATCTTCTTTGGATGCCCCCTGGACGCCTCCCTCGGGAGGTGTTCCAGGCACGTCCCACTGAGAGGAGGCCAAGGGGACGACCCGGGACACGCTGGAGAGACTACGTCTCTCGGCTGGCCTGGGAGCGCCTAAGGCTTCCCCCAGCAGAGCTGGAGGAGGTGTCTACGGAGAGCGAAGTCTGGGAGTCTCTGCTTAGTCTGCTGCCCCCGCGACCCGGTTCCGGATAAAGCGGGAGACGACGACGAGTATAAACCTTGAGAAAGAATCTGGCTTGTTTTGGGAAGAAGCAATGTCTGGTCTACAAAAACCCTCACACAGAGAATTGTATGGCCTGGCAGGTGAAACAGACCGAGTGAAAACTTTTATAGTGAGTAAATAGGATAAATGAATAAGAGAAATTGAAATTTTCTGACAACACTAAGCAACCGGACATTGTGGTGGAGGACAAAAAGCAGAGTAAAGCCATTGTGATTGACATAGGAATACCAAGATTGATTGCAACATCAGGAAAGAGTTACATGAGATACTAGAGAAATATCAGGGGCTCAGAGAAGAGCTGGAAAAAACCTGGAAGGTCAAGGCATCAGTGATGCCCGTGGTCATTGGAGCACTCGGGGTAGTGACTTCCAAACTTGAGTGGTTACAGCAGATCCTTGGAAATACAGACATCTCGGTCCAGAAAATTGCAATTCTAGGAAGAGCAAAGATACTGCGCAGAATCTTCAAGCTCCCAGGCCTCTGCTAAAGGGCCCCGAGCTTGAAGGAAAAAAAAAAGGACAGCCCATGGTGGGTGAGGAAGGAGATTATATATAGCCTATATCTATACCCCTGAAAATAGTCTTTTAGGTATTTTCAGGGGTTGCATTTACCATCTACCAAAAGAATTTCTCAGTCTTCCAAGAGTGCATTGGTTTGACTAGTCGAGCAGTGTATGTCTAAAGCTGATTACTGCAATATTAATATTATATACAGTATGAAATGTTTTTTTTTTTCCATTTGATTTATTGTTCGCACATAAAAGCAACTGAAGCACTTGAGGCCTTGTCCATATTTTCCCATTTCTGCTAACATGTGTATATGACTTTTTAATTCCAGTCTTAGTCCGAACGGGAGCATTAAAGGCATAAGCTGTGATGATATGTTCTTTAATACTAACAATAACATGCACAAATACATAATAAAAAAAGTGATGGGAATTCTGGCTTTCTTAACTCGGCTCCCAAGCAGCAATTCAGATTTCTTACACACATTAATGTATAATAAACTAAATAAACAAAAACATTACTTATACAATACAATATTATTTTGTTTATTTAAAAGTGGAGGTCAAGAAGCTGGATATTTCACATTTGTCTGTGCAAATACAGTGCTACTGGTTACCAACCCAATAAAATTTAATTCAAACTGAACAAGCTAAACTATAACATAAGAAAAAAGCCATACTTCTACTAATGATAGTATTCCTATTAATAATTATACCTATTTGGAGTTTTAAGAGTAGAATAGTATAAGAATGTATTTTACAGCACATAGTTTGTATGCTAAATGAACAGCAAAATTAGATGTTTAATGAGATTAAACTTAGATAAAGGCATGAGAGAACATTAAGTCTAAAAAACAACATAAGCTTAATCTGCAGCATCAGTGGAATTTGTTTAATATTCTGGGGGAATGACTGCACAGGGCTCATTAGCCCCTAAATTGGACAAAAGTTACAAAAATTGACTTGTGGACATCAACTAAAGCTCTAATGGGTTTCTCTCTATTGATATTTCAGTCTTTTCTGATAGCAGCATTCTCTGAATACCTAATTAGCCTGACCGTTAGGCCCAAAGGATGGCTGGAGGGCTTGAAGAAATCAATGTAAAACAGCAAATAGAGTTTTATGTAGTGCCAAAGGTCGTTAAATAAATCCTCAAATGCCATTTAATCAAAAACAGACACTTCTTTGTTGTTTTTTAATATATTTAGAAGAATGTTTCACATTTGGGCTTGTTGCTCCTTATATATTTCTGACAAGTGTGTACTCTCTAGTCATTAAATGTGGAAGTGTGAACTGAAAGGCGGGAGTTGCCTCTGAATTCCTCTGAGGCGAGCGAGGAGGGGAATTCAGGAGAGCGAAATAAAATATGTAATCCCTGAAACATGCGAGTGCCTGGAATAAACAAACACGCTTGGTGGATTTCAAAGGGAATGCTCCTCAATGGGAATCCTCTCACGCAGCGAGGGAGCGATAAGGAATCAAATGCTGTGCAGAGAGGTATGAAGATACGACGTCGGCCCACATACACACATTTGCAGCAGTGCAAATGTTCTCTTTAAAATCTTATCAGGCTCATATGTAGTTTGTTTACCTGTGATTTCTCCTGCCACCAGCCAACACACTTTATCCTTGTTGAAAACCAAGGTAGAGATGGAACCATGTAATAGAGGAATTTACCCACACCTCACTGATAATCTCAGTCAAACCTGCCTTGTCTTGCAGTTTGAAAACATCTATTGGATGCTTTAGTTTTGACAGGAAACAGTTTAAGTTCAGTCAAAGCGAGTAAAGGCATACAGTGATGGGTATGTGATGCAATGGCTTATATAAACAGGTACATTCTTCTTAAATAAGCATTTATTTTGGGTGTATATTTGAGCTCCATTATATCACCTAAGCTGTCTTTATTTTTGTATCTCCAGATAAAATAAAATCTGCCATTTATCAGCAGGTCTTATTAAGCCAAAGCTTTAGGGTATCATTCTGAACATCTCAAAAACATTTGAAAATTGTAAAGACAAATAATAATTTCTATCACCAAATTAAAAAAAATGAAAGTATTTTTTACAATATTTATTACATACTGTGTGAAATATCTTAAATCTCAATCTTAACTTACAGATCATAAAAACCCCATAAAACTAATAATGCAAATTATAAATGCATTGTGAAAGTTTGATCAAAAGTTTAGAAAAGTATTGTTATTTATATCAACTCTCTGACTGGAGCTCCTTTTGCATTAATTACTGCATTTGGAATATTTTGTCTATTTTTAGTGGCTTTTTATAAGCCAGTCCACTTATTATGAAGCTCCTCCGCGTTCTAAGTTATTGGTAAACCATAATTATCAAGATTCACAGAAATAGAGAATTAAAACTTTTCATTTTGCCTTTAATAAGACCATGTAACATGATTTGCTTTACAAAATAAGTGACAAAAAATACCAATGTTTTATATAATATTCTATTTTTATGATATATTGATGCTGTCAGGATGGGTTTAAACATTAAATTATCCATACAAACTGTGGTGTATAAGGTGAGAAAAGTCTGCACAGCTTTTCTGCCCTATATTAAGGGGCTTCTTTGACCTAGGGGTAAATATGGCCTACTGTGTCTGCAACTATCTTCTAGGTAAAAGCTTTTAATAAACACCAATCATCTAAAACATTTAAGCCTGCACATTTAGCATTAAAAAGACATTGGAAAATTTCTTTAGATGTTCAGTTAGGGGAGAGAATCAGAAATGATTTTTCAAAGCAATCTGAATGGTATTTTTGAGCCATGGCGATCAATGATAGTACAAAAATACAAACTTATGTGTTTGTTTAAAATTGTAGAATATCCATTGAAAGAAATTGGTTTGTCTTTGTCCAGAGGAACTGATTTCTCAAATATAGTAATTCTACACTAGCTGATATCCTGGGTATCCATGGTAACCTACTGCTGTACTGTCAGACGTGGTGGAAAAACTACATATAGTACAAAAAGTACTATAGACATTTTCTGTTGCCAAAATTTCCTCCACTAAAAGTGGTTCCAAACTATATATAGCAACAAGGCATACAATATTCCCTGTATAGAGAAGGTAAAGTTTTTATGGTTTCTTATATGACAGTTAGGCTGCGCAATAGTCTCTACATTTTTTGAGCTCAGGAAGATTTAAACAGGTCACTTTGTAAAGGACAAACTTTTAGTGTGAAAATGCAGATGTGCAGTTGATTTCTGCATCCCAATTTAAATCTACCTGATAAACTTTAAATAGAAACCTCTTTGCCAGGTATCTAAGGCAGTACAAAATCTAAACAGCTACTTTGTATTAAAACTAGCCAGGGTTCTAACTCTTTGGTGAAGAGCTTCTAATATTTTCACACATATTCTTAGTCTAGCTTGTTTGCAGCCTGGAATATATACATAGGTAGTCCAACTTGATGGGTTACTCGTTTTAAAACTTAATACGATCAATTTGACTTTTTCCACATAAAAAAAAAGACAAACCCACAATTGATTCAATCTTTTGGGGGGGTTTGTCGATAGCTTACAAAGACATAAAGGATCAAGTCACTTGCAAGCGAACAATGCTAAAGAATAATGCCCTAATAGCTTAGAAGAAACAAAAACTTGCATTTTCATTGTTGCACCAACAGCTGCTTATGAGAACATAAATAAAACAATATAGTATGAATGCAGCCCTCCAGCGTTTAATAGTTACTGTGTAAATATACAGATACAGTACACTTTAGCCCAATCCTCCTGCGAGGCAGAAAGCCAGCAATGTTAGAATTTAGCCCCAGGCATTCACAGTTTACTCCTCAACTTGTCTATTATTTACAACAAGGGTGTGCATTAGAAATAAGGTGTCAAGTGAGCATTTCACAGAGTTGGAACACACATATGCCAACAGTTGGTCCAGTTTAATGTGGAAGATCAACAGTAACACTGCTGATGTTTTAATGGTGCTTTTAAACCTTTTCATCACACACTTGCAGGGGTTCCACTGATTGCCGACTAAAGAGCTAAGCTAAAGGATTGTTTTAAAACCACTTCAAAATGAATACATCTCATGCTAATATACTGAAGAATCATCTCAAATAACTTATCAAAAGATAAAAATGCTAGATTTTAATGAACAGAATTAATAGCACCAAAATGTGCTTCATGTCAAAGTTATTTTTGTATTCTAGTATATTCAGATCAAGTTCTTATGTTATTGAGTTATTTTGCATTTTTGCTTCAATCTCAACATACGTTTTAAACAAAATGGGAAAAATGTAAAAGATTCCCATATGAAAATCCTTACAGTACAACAAAACATTTAGATATACTATTATAAGTTTTCATAATATACAAAAATGATAGATTTCAGTTGATTCCCTGCAATGCAAAAATACTATAGATCCTCAAAGTAAAATGTTGTTGTACTTAAATAAAATTTTTGTGGCGCTTGTTTTTTCTAAATATAGATGTGAAGATCTATAGGCAGGAAGGATCATCTGTAACAGTCTGTCTTGCAATGGATCTGCAGAACACTTTTAGATGATGCCCTCTGTTTTCCACAATGTTCTACTTTTTATGAAAAAATATTCTATTCATAAGAATCTCCACAAGTTCTAGAGGAGTTTCTAGAAAAAAAGCAAGCTTTTCTTATCAGCTCGTTAAGCTTTTAAATGCATTTACTCTAAAGCTGTTACCCCAGATAAGGGTAAAATAGATCAAACTCTACCCAACAGATTTATAGAAGATCTGCGACATCTCACTGTAAACACTAATAGATCTAAGCTTCCCCAATTGAGCCGGTTTTCTGAAATTTCTTCAGACACACTGAGGTATTTATACTCCTCCACCACCTCCACTTCTTCTACTATGATACTTGCATTCAGCTTGTTCCTTCTTCTTCTAATATCTCTAATTGTCTCCCTGGTTTCGTTGACATTCGGGATCCGACTATCATCTCAGCTCAATGGCACTTGCTCCCTATACTCAAGGAGAATTATGATTATCTTGGTTTATAGTGAATCAAAATCTAAATATCTGTTAAGGGAAAAGTAAAATATTTTAGCAGAACCACTTGCTAATTTTCTATATGCCATTAAGGATTTGATCCATAAAAGCCACAACCAAGCACTGTATAAGCAAAACAGGTTTTACTGTAAACAACATAAAGACTTGCCTTGGACCAACATTACTGTCTTTACTATTCTTTTTATTGCTTTTGTGTAACAGTCCAGTTCTCAGAGAAAATGAAAATATTGTGTTTCTTTAGCCATACACCACAATCATCACAGTTAACCAAAGTAATTGGTTATATAATATAAAAATAGTCTTAAATACATGCATTTGTGATGCACTGAAAGCTTATTTTCTCTCTATTCATCCAAAAGAAGAAAGGTCTAATAAGAACATGCAATAATCATACGGTCATGTTGGAAAATAAAATGTTCCAATTGTATTAATGCCAAGGCTGTAATGAATAAATGATCTCTTTGCAAAAAAACAACTTTGGAAACTCCTGCCTGAGAAAAAACTTTAAAGGTCATTGACCTTAGTGGGATTAGAGGTAATCTGGATGGACATAACTGTACATATTGTATAGGATAAATAGAAGCAACCATCCATATTGAAACAGAGCCTCAACATAATTGTTTGACAGCTTGGGAAGGTTGTATTTAAATAGCAAATTACAAGATTTTAGCACAAGCCTTCAAGACAACACCATTTGCAGAGAACAGAGCTCCTTTTTTTCAGTGCTAGGACAACTTTAATCACATTTTCCTCTGTTTTTCTTCCATCTCTCCCTCCGTTCTTGTAACATTACTTAATTCTTTGCTGCCCTCTTTCCGATAAAGCATGCTGGCAGAGTAAGTGAACACAAAATCCAGCTCTTCAAAAATTATTTAATTGATTAAGAAAAATGGGAACTTGAAACTAACATAATAATCAAGTTTGAGTATTGGGAACAGATATTATGGGAGGGACATAGGAAAAAAGACAGCCAGACAGACTCTAAGAGAATTTGAATGGAAAACTAAGATTAGATTCCCCAAAACTCCTTTGGTCACTGCTAAATTTGGTAGAACTTTCACACCAATGCTGGAGGGGCTGTGGTTTGGTGGGAGACAGTACTCGTATATTTTGGCATTTTTCAAAAATAATTATTAGAATGACACAGAGTACAAAATAAAGTCAGGATTTGTTAGGCTGTTGATATTCCACTTGATCCATATTTACTTATATTAATTATTCCCTATTAAAGATCTAACTGTGACACTTTTATGCAAAAACATTCTACTTTAATTGCTAGGAAAATGGTTAAAGTCTGCCGACTTAAGCCTCGGCCCCCCCCACTATTACACAATGTAGCAATAAATTAAAAGAAGTTTACCACATACAGCAGAAAACAGCACAATTACAAATAAAAACAAAGTTGTTAAGGGATAAATGGGTCCTCATTAAAAGTTATTTTTCAAGTTGAAACTTCTCTGCAACCCATAAAGTAAATGAATAAACAGCAAAGGAAAAAAGGGAATGAGGAGGGGAAAAAAAGGAATATAATGTAATGTAGGTGTTAGGGTTTGGTTGAGGTTTTGAGGACCAAAATGCAGAGGAAGGGAGTCAGAGGTGAGTTCTTGTAGTTTTAATGGAATATTCACAAGCAACCGAGGCAGGAATCCAAAAATCAAACATAAAAATGCAAAACTCACCAGAACCATGGAGACATCAGGGAAAACATGCATTAGGAGCCAGGGAAAGACGAGAAACCAGCACTGAGGAAGTGCACAGGGATCTTTTATATGGGAGACTGAACAAAGACAGGATTAATGAGCTGATTAGGAGCAGGTGTGAAGAGAGGACTCTAGAAGGGGCCTAGGGGAAAGCAGACCAACACAAAAGGGCAACAGAGGGCAGCAAAGAAAAACCTAAGAACTCAAATATATCCAGAAAACACAACAAAATAGGAATTAAACCAATAAAACTAGAAAACATGGAACAAAGTAAAACTGAATACTCAAAAGAAAATTTAACAGAACTCTGAAACTAGGGTTGTTTTTAACCGATAGACAGAAGGAGTATGAAAGAGATTTTTGTGCATCACTGATCGTTGAATCTATATAGATGTAGGATGTGGTTGGATGTAGGATGCAGTGCAGTATTTGAAGAAAAAAAACATGAAAAAAGAACCTACCTGACAGCATGAAGTAGTTGGGCTAAAGGACCCACAATATAATACATGGAGGTAAATCAGGGCCACAATGTTTGTTGAAAAGAAGAAAAAAAAACAATAACTTGAAATAAAATTTGGTTTGGAACATTTTTTTTTGTTTCATACTATTTTGTTTTTAGTTGCAACACTGCCTTCCAGTGTTTTTTTTTTTTATTATTATTCTTTTAAACAGACTTATATTTTTCAGGTTCAAATTTATTTTTCAGGTAAATTTTCCTTTCTTTTGAACAAACTATGGCCCCAATTCACAGTAGCTCCATAATCATTCCTCAACTAACAAAGTATGACCAATTATTACAAATACTAATATCCATGTAGGGGCTGTGTTTTGTTGTCTAATAGATAAATTCTTCATTCGAAAGCTGTTTATGAAAGGAATCTTTAAATGGCCAAATATGTTCTCACATCACTCCAAATACACACTTGTGAAACAAAGACCAACATAATTTACTGGATATCTTTTTCTTTTAATACTCTTTTGAATATGAACAATTTCCTTTACTTTGTCACAGACTTCATGTCATTATATCAATACAGTACTTTCTGAGCAGAGATAATAGTAATCACAAGTACAGCATCAGCGGGTTGATAATAGAAACCTCTAATAAAGATGGCTGAAAAGTCATTACGCAGCCATCATAAGGCTATTAATCTCTATAATTATAATTATGTGGGAGCGGTAATAATGAGATTGATGATACTGCAGAGGAAAGACTGAAAAATGCTTTACCCTCTTCCGGAAGATGCTAAAATAAAATTGGAGTTACCATATCACTGTAATTGAAATAGATAAAGACAAATGGAGCAAATGGATCTTATGATCCAAATCTGAAGAGCAGTAATTAGGAAATAAGGAATTGTATGTAAATCCCTGTGACTGAATGGATCATTAATCCCTATGATGGTTTATTTACCATCAACACATTCACTTAATGCCATATTTCCCATTGTGTTGCTTAACTATCCCAGCAGAGTCAAAAACTCCTCAGGCCATTTTTTTTATTCATGACACTTGTCAGAGCTTCTTCCCACAAACGTGTTAGTCTTGACAGAAGGCATTGAGGTGATGTGAGTACAGATAGAGAGTAGGGGGCATGTTTTATGTCGAGCGATCGCTGCTCAGTCTTCTCTGGATCAGGGTTACGGTGCTGAGAGGCAGACCCCCATTTGGAGATGGTAAAACTTCAGATATGTTTAGCGAAACCAGCTGTGATTAAAAATGAAAAGTAAAGGACCAGAATCGATAAATACATGGAAGGTAACAGAGGATGTTAAATGTGCAACACAGAGGAAATCACAAAAGACAGTTGTTGAGGTTTATATGATAATTGTTAATGTTGTTAAAAAGCAAGGGTCAGAAATGTCAAATAATCATTAAAAAAAATTTGGAGAGGTGAACTTAAACTTTTTTTTTTTTTTTACTCAGCGTGGCCAGCTTTCATCTTTCAATTTGTCAATCATATAATTCAACCAATCAAACCGACGACTAAAGACAACATCCAATCAAACTCTAGAGGGGCCGGGTCACTGAGTCATACTTTCGTATTTGGTTTAAATCTGTCTGGTCACCATCCAATGTGTCTCGTTATGGATATTAGGGCTCAAAGCAATAGAAGGTACTAACAATTAAGCAAATGAGACTGGCCAGAGAGCAGTTTCTGCTGGAAATGTAAGCATGACAGTCAGCACTGAAGTAAACATTCATGCTAGGAGGGTTAGCTACAGCAGCTAGGGAGCACAAGGGGCAGAACTGAGCAGTGAATCTCAGCCGACCAAAAGAAACGTGAGTGACATCGACCTTAACAATAATAACGCAATCAGCACCGAAGTTCATGGTGACATTACACTTGTGAGGAACCACAACAGGCCATTTCAGCCTCCTAATGACCTTGGCACAGAAAAGCCCCAAAGACCACTCATGTAGAGCTTTCCTTCACAACTTTTTTCAGGAAAAAAAGGTCATTCTGCAGTTCATGGTATGAAAGTTTTACCTGGCTCGAGTATTCAGTACAGGCAGATGCTGCATACTGCTACCCATGTAGAATGTTTCAGGGAACCAGACACAGCAATGCAACTTTCTGTGTAACTGGTCTCCAGGACTGGAAAAATGCAGTGGAAGCTGGAAAAAGATTAGACAAGCATGCCGCTTCCAAAGAGCGCCTGACTTGTGAGGTCATGTGGAGGGATAAGGGAAGGCGGATTCACACAAATAATAAAATATCAACGTTAATTAACAGCAGCGTAACAGATATTATCTGTAGGCAATTGTTGATGTTGTGGAGTTCCTTGCTGTGAACCAACTTCCCTTTAGAGGAGACCACAACTCATACAGTGGAATGACTGAGAAGAGATATGGGTTATTCTTGTCTCTATTTGAGTTTGCATTGAGGAAAGATGCTGAAGAAGCAAGAATAGCAAAAACTATCCCTTGTAATGCAACATGCATAAGTCATGACATTCAAATTACTTAATAGATGTGATGAGTACTTTAGTAAGAGAGCACATAGTGAAAGAATTTGGTGAATCAATTTACACATTAAAAGAAGATGGAAACAGAGACCCAACAGGGAGAGAGAATATATCCATATTTGTTCTCTTTCTGAATGAACTGAGCACCTCGTTTCAATAGTAACTGCTGACCAAGGAGAAGCCATTATATTGACAGACACCATCATAGGAGACTGAGCTCTGAGAAAATCCTCAGTCCGGTGTATGATTGCGCCTCACTCATGTCCGGTAAACACGGAGGGGTACAGAAACTGCTGCAGTGGAAACTGGACAGATACCACATGTCCACTGTTACAATCATCTGCTGCATTTGGTGGTTACCAATGCTCTGGCAGTTGAAAAGGCTGTGATGGAATTCTTCAGTGTGTGCAACATACTTTACAAGTTCTGCAGAAAACCCACCGTCGCCCTTCTCTACAAAAGAGAGACACTCAAGCGCCTACTGGTCCAACGTTGCATCCTGTGCAAGCCACATTCTTGGATGCCAGCAAGGTAAAGCCTTTACTTGATCTAACCAAGACAACTGCAATGGACTCTGAATTTGAGGTGGCCCGCAACTTCCTGGTGACTCAAATGAAGGAGTCTTCTCCACCAGATGAAAAAGAAGAACTGGACAATAAAACAGGTGAATAAGGCTATGGTTCAGCATTGTTTTTATTTTATTCAAGAATCTCAAAAAAGATACAAGGCTCCTTTTAAGATAATTAAATTGCCTATATTATCATGACATGCTCTTTCGGGACATTTAAAACAAACCGATATTTTTCAGCATCAAACCTTCATAATAAAGCTGTGAAATATATTACATGTACTTAACATGAAATGGTTCAGTGAGATTAGAATTTATTATTTGACATAATGTTGCATTGAATAATTTTATATTATATAGGGAATATGTTCATAATAATATTGATTTAAACATTATTAATCCTTACAGATTGTGAAACAGTTCAAAAGGACAGTGGAAGCGATGCCTACTGTCTTGACAGCATTTAAACATGGACTGACTTTTAGAGCCAGCACTGAATCCTGTGAAAATTTGTTTTCCACTTTTAAAAATGTCTTCACCTAGCATCGCCAAACTATGCTTCATCAACCCAAGGCTAATCTGATCCAGTTGGCATTTGAGAAGGACTTGACTCGCAAATTTAGAAATGAATGGAAAGACAGGGTTTTAACAAGGTTTCACACGGTTCACAAGCGCCGGCTGCCACTGTACTTACTAAAAGTGTAGTAAACCTCTCTCCGCACTCTCCTAGGAAAGAGTTGTACAGATTAGGAGACTCCCGTCCGGATCCAGACCCACCTGCTGGCTAACCCAGACCCAACCTGATTTAAAACATTAATAAATTACTGCATATTTTCTGACAACATTGTCTAACTTCACTTGCGCCGCTTCTCCTGATAATATGGTAAAGCCCTCCGGAGCGCCGGAACCAGGCTACACGTGGTATAAATTAGCCAATGAACTGTGTCAGTCTGGGTTACTGCTGCTGCCTACTTTTAGACACAGCAAGCAAACCTTTGGTGAGCCAGGCGATGGAAAAGAAGGAGAACACGATGTGAAAAAGAGAGCAGAGAAAGTGTGGACTGCTGGAAGAGCTGCAGTGACCTGGTTAAAGAAAAGTGAAATGGTGCACTCAGAGAGGACCCTATTATTTGAATAGTCACAGCACTACACTATTGTTTATTTTATATTTTGTGGATCTTTTTAATAAATCATTTTAATAAATCTTTAGAGATCGGAGATTTCTTTCACTGATTGAATGTTCACAAAGCCAGTGTTAAGCCTAAAGTAAATCAAATGTTTGTTGAAAAAGTGCCGGGTCTGCCTCCACCAATTAGGATGTTTTGTTCATTTTAAACTTGTAAAGGTTTAAAGGAAACCCAATGAGAGTCTTCCGATGTTAATTAAAGTGAGGACTTTCAATTTCAAGAGGAAAATGTCAGTCTGTATTTATTGCGACATATTTTTTTTTATGCGGTGCAGGTTGTGATATCCATCTGTCCTTGAACACTATTCCAGTGTCCTGGGATGTCAATTGGCCATTTCTTCAGGCTTGAACAGCTGAGAGAGGGTGTGTGTGCAGAAACTGCTGCCTACATGAGCAGACAGCTGCTCTTTTCCTTCGTCCTGCCCTCTAACAGTCTTGCCTTGTCTAGTGCCTGCTTTGCCAAAATGTCAGTGCTCTTGGATCACTCTGTGCTCACCTCACACCTCTGGGGATTTCAAGTTTACTCTGACTGTTTTGAGTCCTCTGTATCTCTCAAGAGGAATATCTGTTTATTTTTCACACATTTGCATAGCCTCCCTCTTTGTTTTCTTCGTCCTTTAGGAATACCGGCAGGTTTAAAGCTTCACTACTGCAGACAGTGAATTGCAGATTCTCAAGTGTCTACTCGTTTTTTACATTTTGCCACTGTGAAACAACAATCTTCAAGGTTTTGGCATAGATCTTACTTTTTTTAATTAGGAAATATGTATGCGTGCCTCGAAATCAAAGGAAAACCATAAATGATTTCCAACTTTATACAAATGAGAATCTGAAAGTCTGCAGTATATTAAACTTCATTCTCCTTTACTGTCATACCACTGAATTAAGTCTTGTGCAAACAATTGGGCATTGGAGTGGCACAACGGGTAGCACTGCTGTCTTGCAGCAAGAAGGTTCTGGGTTCGATTTCTGCCCTGGGATCTTTTTGCATGGAGTTTGCATGTTCTCCCTGAGCATGTGTGGGTTCTCTCCGGGTACTCCGGCTTCCTCCCACAGTCCAAAAACATGACTGTTAGGTTAATTGGCTTCACTAAATTCTCCTTAGGTGTGAGTGTGTGCGTAAATGGTTGTTTGTCCTGTTTGTGTCTGTGTTGCCCTGCGATGGACTGGCGATCTGTCCAGAGTGTACCCCGCCCCAAATATGTTCACATGTGAACAGACTGCATCATCTGTCATTGTAACAATGTCTTGTTTGTGGCCACAATGAACACAAGTTTGCACCTCAATTTAAAACACGTTTAAATGTATTTTGAACGGCCGCAATCTGTGAAAGGTTAAATAAATCGCTTTGTGGGTGGTAAGTACTTACATTTGCATATCCTCGACCCATATATTTGCACCGTTTGGTTATAAGCATATCATCTGCATGTTTATAAAGGCAAAAATGCTTGTCTGCTGATCTGCTCATTTTACACACAATTCTATTTGCACATGGTTACAAGATTAACTTTGCGTATGCAAACAACTTTGCATGACTTTTTTTATGCAAACCTTCTGAAGATCAGGCCCTATGTGTGCAGGAAATCTTATACTCCAGATTGCCTGAACACAACTCACCTATAATGAGGATGTAGCATTGTTTTAAGGGGAGGCTCTTCTTTTATTAGAGTTTAAGTTTAGCTTCATACCACACTTAAAATTGTTAGATAAAAAATATATCACACATATGGTATACTTTATTTGTCCCATAAATTAAATACACTAAAGCTTGTGGTTCTTGAAAGCATCTCCAGTTCAATACACCTGATGCTAATACTAACTCATAAAGCATAAAGTTAGCCTTTTGTTTGAGGTGTCAAGGGCAAAGGACAAGAACGGTTGTACGACACCGACTATCAAGGATTTAAGTTTGAAACCTTTGTTGTATGGAGACCAAGTGTAAAAAAAATAGTTTAAGGGGTAAAAGTACCTTTCAGGGTAATATACACAGTTAATAAGTGATCATCTAATACCTGAGAGCTGGCTTAATAAAAGTACTGATATTCAATGACCTATTTTCCCACACTTAAAAACATAAAAACAAAGTTGTTTCTGTATTTTTCCAATTTACTGCAAACATATTCACATAGCAGCTCAGAGAGAGCTTGCGGTGATACGTGGGTGTGACAGTCTAACCTTATGTCGAGAATGCACCGGGTGCATACTTTTGTTATGAAGGAAAATTATCTGCTGGGTGAAAATAAGCACCTTGGACATGGTTGAACTTGCACTGAGAAGCATGACTCCATGACAAGTCCAGCTGAGGAATGCAGAAATATGCGGTGAGGGCACTTGAAGTAGGTTAGGCTCCCACATCAAGAAATGAAGGATGGGTTGTTTGTGGTAGCTCACCCTGATGGAGGGCGAGGCTGCAGGAAGATCAATCCTTCTGTGCTAGCAACATGACTAAATCTCAGAGGTCAGAGGACAGATCGGCATGAGAAAGAATGACAACAAACCCATGCAGCTGTTTGAGGACAGAGTTTAGGGTTTTGGGGTTCATCCCACAGGATAACAAATGAACTCAGAGAGAAGCAATGTTGGTAAAAAGCCTGGAAACTATTTGAAGATAAGATCTTTTTGTCTAGGGGAAATATGATAGAATAATATATAGGTGGGATAGTAATAATTTCAGTCTTCTATGTAAGTTGTCATAAGAAACATCAATACAATATATAATATTAACAGCACTTTTGGAACGCTTAAAAAGGGAATGTGATTGCAAAAGTCAGTTTTACAGCATCCTCCACATAATTGGTAGAGATATACAAAATACAAATAACTTTAACCAAAAATTACATTTTATTGAAATAGCATTATTGTATAGTTATCACTAACATATCAAACCCAGCCATTAATTTAATACATTTTATTCAGTACATAAAATAATACGATTTTTTAAAACTAAATCACTAATTCCACAAGTATTGGAAATCACCTAACAAAGGATTGAAATGAAAATATTACTAAGCACTCTTTAATGTAGTCTAAAGTTTTTAAGGTAATCAGAGATTCTAGAAATAACTTGTTGTCTCAAACTATGCTGTGAGTTAGCAGGCTACAAGGAAGCAACTAACCTTCCAGAATTGAAGCAATTAACTCAATCAATCCTAGAGATTAATCAGAAAATGATTATCAATGATCTCCATAATCTAAAATATCTCATAATCTAAAATATTTGGAGTATAGAACAGATCATTTCTAAAACCGAAAATGGGTCTTGGAAAATGTAAAAGGTGAAAAATATAAGTTATGAACAGGAGCAGCTGTTATTCGTCTGTATCATAGTAACAAATAATTCTTCAACTTCTCTGTCATAATAACATCATTTGCTTATGTATAGCCTGGAAAAACATTGCTTTGCTTGACTAATTACAACCATGTATGACATTGAGCTATATTGAACGCCATTTTATGTAAGTTTCTGAATGTCTAGTGGATGAAAAAGTAGTGGACTCAAAAATTTCCGCAATACACCATGAAAAGTAGTGATCATCCATGGTCATTAGATGAGGGGATATATCCCAGAATGCTTTGCAAGAACTCTCCCCACAAAGCATCATGAGATTCATTTTGGGGGCGAAAAGTAGCTACAGTATCATCTTTCTGAGCGGTCAGGGGATCTGATTCTACTATAACGTCCCCACTCTATATAGTCCCAACTTTATATAGTGATTGAGGGATTAGGGATTAAGTGTGTTTATTTTTACTTTTACGGGATTTAACATGGAGGAAAAAAAACGATCCCTTTAATGATATTACAAGCATATATTCTAACTACAATGCAGTTTATATCAGCTTACCAGCTCTCAAAGTGTTACAATTAAAAGAGTATAAAGACACAGTAGAGTTTGATGAAAATAATAATATCATAAATGTTATATTAGCTAATAGATTTAGGTGTCTTATGAACAGCATGGTCTTTAGTCCTTTTAGAAGGACTCTACAGTCTGTGACGCCCTGAGGTGTAATAACAATGCATTCCACGAGCGAGGTACTGTCATGCAGCAGTGCTTAGAATGGGCAAAACAGGAAAGCTTTAGTCTGGTTTAATGTAAGGTGTAAGAAAAAAAAAAGTTTTATGTATTTTTATGCATAATACATAAAGATCTGGCCTCGACTTAATAAAGCATGAGAGAGTGACAGACACAGGATCGGGGTTATTAAATTAGAGATGTGCATCTGCGTCTGTCACACAGTCAATGCCACAGGGCTGTTATTAAAACTAGTAATAAACTTTCACTGTAGTTTATTGAAAAAAACCAAAACATAATTATAAAGATTTATTTTTTTCTTTTTAATGATGCATAAATGCTAGCCTGGGTGCCAGTCCGAACTTAGTCCCGCCCACAAGGTTTGAGTT
>NW_015150874.1:23118-33843 GCF_000732505.1 Cyprinodon variegatus | reverse complement strand
TTGTCATACGAAACATCAATACAATATATAATATTAACAGCACTTTTGGAACACTTAAAAAGGGAATGTGATTGCAAAAGTCAGTTTTACAGCATACTCCACATAATGCTGTAACATTATGTGGAGTATGTCCAGGACCGTCAATTTTTGCCCAAATATTGTAACACCTAATTCCTGATATCTTCCGGCAGTGATGTCTCCCTGTGTTACAAGAAAAATCAATCGGAGCTACGAGACACGCCTGCAATCAACAACAATTATTTGTGATTTCCAGAGGACTTCAGCATTGAAATTCGTAAGAGCTATAGTTAAACTGACAATGCCCATGTGCATGGCAGTTGGATGTTGTAATACAATGGGTAAAAGTGAAAAAAAAAGAGTTATTTCTCCTTTCCGTTTCATGAACCTCCAAGGATTGCAAACTTGTAGAGAGAGGATTTGCCATCGTACTTCTGGCTCGAGAAAAAACACATAATATGTAGGCAACATTTTGAAAAATAATGTTTTCAAGATGACTTGGATAATAGCGAGTTGTGACAAACACCAGATACAGCACTGGGACTTGCTCAACAGCCAATACCGCACCGTGACATCACAAATCGGTAAGTGGCAGTAGTGTTCTTTGACACACATGGATGTCTCTGGTAAAGCACATTCAAATAAAATTATTCTTACTTATCATTTATTGAACAGGATGTAATAATTTCATAGTTAAAGTACTTTCAGAAATTTGAATTCTGAATATGACCGGACTTTTCTTTTAAAGGTAAGATGGTTAGGATGAGATGATTGAAGATCAATGAGTTTCTCATCACAGCTCTGTCTTCAGTGTCTTAATTACTAGTATGCAATAAGGATTGAAATTCAGCTTTGGCATTTGCATTAAAGATGTTGGTAATAAAAGTGCAAGTACAACTTCACTGTGTAAAAGTGATTAATTGAAAGATGTAGCAAGAGAATAAACTGAAACTGAAAGTTCAAAGACACATCAAGTGAGGCCGCTTAACCTTGATCTTTAAAAACATGTAACTTTATGAGTGTGAATCTCTTTGGTTTAATGTTCGACAAAGGCTCTAAAAGTTCACACATTGTTTATGTGATGGATGGACGTGTTTGTCTCTGTGAATGCCATTATTGTCTCAGGATGTGTCTTTTGTCTGGTAAAGAACGATGACTTCTCTGGTGCCAATACCAACTGGTCCATCCAGCTTTGATGAGGAAGTCTGCTCATGTGAATTCGAGTTTCACCATCTCCCACGCTTCATTCATCATCATGTTGTATTTTTCTTTCCCTTTACCAACACTACTGGCTATTCAGAGGTGCACAAAACCAATTATCTGTCAATCATGGCGTGAATAAAAAAAGAACACACACATAGACACATTAATACATAATTAAGTAGATGATTTATTGCAGCAGCAGTCTTTCCAACCATCTCACACTCTTTTATTCAAGTTCTTTATGTGCTCTCGCTTGCTCTCTTACCTTGCACCAGCCACCCTCTCACACTTAATTGTGGAATGTAAATGACAACCCTCAAGGCATATGATGTACAAAATGCAAATATCAGAATCCTGCACCCAGGAGGCACTGAAAAATACCCAGATTCCTCAGTTAGGAGGATGTAAAAGTATCATTTAAAAGAAAAAAAAACATGGATATTCAGGATATCCAAATAAATAAAGCACACATTAAGGGTGTAAAGTTTTTTTTTTCTGTATTTAAAGGAAGAAAAAAATTATTTATTTAGTTATTTTTCTGGATAGCAACCATTTTTGTAAATGGGAAAGTACAAGGAGTTATGCAGCCAAGCAGTTTACAGAGCCCCTGCTGTGTTGATAAAGAACAACAACATTTAACCCCTTCATGGTTGCATAGGCACATTATAGGATATATTTTTTTAAAAATCAGTAGCTCACTCTAATTGTATACAGGTTTCTCTGAAATATTATCACATCCTGCTGGTGTATTATTTGTTTGTGAGTAAATAAAGCTCTTCTTGCATAACTAGAATAATGACAGTGGTACAACAGTGAGAGTAAACATGGGGGTAAACAAGGAAGTATGGTGGCCAATTTTGGTAGAACCTCAGGGTGAATTGTGAAAATCATTAAAAAAAGTTCAAGACCCACAAAATGCAAAGAAATATTTAATTCCAAAAGGGGTAAAATTCAAATAGGGCTGGGAAAATATCAGAATGTTGTTGTTCACTGAAGCAGGGGCAAAAGCTGCAGAGACATTCAGATGTGACACCAAAGTTTATGGATGTGTGAGTAAACATGCTTATTAAAACTGATACTATTGAGAGCAGTGCTATTTAAATCTCTACAGTCTAAGTACAAACAATATTATCGACAGAATTATGTATTGACTTTCTTAGTTTTGTGGTACCATCAGTATATGGTGCCAAATCTGTTTATGTCTGCCCATTGCAGGAATTCTATTTAGGCTCCAAGAAGATTATCAGTACAGTTGCCTGGTATATATAAACTTATTTTTATCATGACCAAATGTTTTTGTTCTTTTTTTAAAGGCGTACAACATGTTTTTTCACCTTTAACATGCTTTTTGGGCCACTAACAGTATTGCCTACAGGAGCTTTATGTGGTATTATCTCGAAAACAGTTTAAAATACACTGCATCCTCTGCCATCTCAGCTATTCATGGACATATTTTAGGATCCACTTATTTGTGGACTTCAAAACCATCAAACCAGACATCTTCCAAAAGAAACTAACCCAGGTCTGGATGCCAAACTCCACGTGTCTGTGGATCATCAGCTTTGTGACTGATTGGAAGGAGATGAGGCTAGAGAGCACCCGCCAGATTTTATTGGTTATTGGTCAGAAACAGGTCAATGCAAGCCTGCATCCAGACAGAAAGAGGACTTCTGAAAAAAAAAAAAAAAAAATCACACTTCCTCCTCTAACTACCTTCAACAACACACAGTCCACTGCTGATCACCTCCGATTCCCAGGAACCACCAGTTATCTGGACTTTGGTGAGTCTCCACCCTTAGAGACCAGTTGGAAAAAGGCCCAGAAGAGACTGTGCTTTCTGTGGCTATACAATAAGCACAAGCTTTTCAGGAACTGGGTAAAAACGGAGGGGAGAAGAGGTCGAAACTGAGCAGTAAATGAAAATTCAGTATAGTCTTACCTCCATTGCTCTCCTGATTCCCACCCTCTTCTGCTAGCAGCTTCCTTTTCTTGGTAAGTCTGCACACGCACACACCCACACACAGGTTTGTATTTCTATCCGTATTGAGACTACACACACCCCCACTCACACAAACATTGGTCTTATCTCACTGATTGCTAAGCATTGCTGTTTTGTAGGAAAATGACAGAGTTCAGTGGAAAATAGCTGATACGTTTTTTTTCTATAACATAAACAACAACAAAAAAATGCAGGTTGTTTAAATTTTTGGTAGCTCATCCAGGTGACCCAAACAGCTTTGAATCCTCATACAGGCATCTATAGTCCTAGTGTCAGGCTGACAGGATAGTTAAAATACTCTCCCTGTTAGGTACAATAACCTTCCCCTGGAAGGGCTCCAAAGTGAAAAAATCTGAAAAAAATTCAATTCAACACAAATTTTAAGAACAAATTTTAAGACAAAAAATACAAATAGTTCCAGTTGTGCAATGATTTTTATTTTATTTATTTTTTTTTTAGGAGGGATTTTTGAACTTTTGTTACAGCAGTGGCCATAACGAAATTGATGTGAAGCAAAAGCTGTTTCACATGTCAGCTGCCTTACAAAACGATAGCCTTGGTTTACGGGCGGCATTTTGCACGTGCTCATTTGCACAAATTTGCTCCTATCTGTCAAAAACTGGACTACTCATGGCTTTCCTTTAAAAAACTTTTTCCCTGTCAAACTTCCTACAAAGTTACAATATGCCTTTTAGCAGCTTCTCTGATGAAGGTTCTCCTTGCCTCGCCTCAAATTGTAGGAGGACAGCCATGTCTTAGTAGGTTTCATATGTCAGAATCAGAATAAGGTTTATTGCCAAGTAGGTTTGCACTTTCAAGGAATTTGACTTGGTGTTGATGGTGCAGACAAATAAGATATAATACAGAATCTTAAGCTACATACAATATAAAACATACAATATACTATACTGTGTGTTAATGTAACACAGGAGGTCTGGAGATGATACATTGGTGTAGCTTCTAGGTCCTGAACAGGGGAGGGAGAGACGCAGTGTCAGTTTCCTGGGGATCTCTGGGCCTTGTTGATAAGGCTGGTAGCAGATGGGAAGAAACTGTTCTTGTGGCGTGAGGTATTGGTCTTCATTGACCATTAGCTCCTGCCGGAGTGAAGTGTCTGAAATTGTTTGTGGCTGGAGCACGAGGGACCAGCCACAATCTTCCCTGCCCGCCTCAGAGTCCTGGAGGCGTACAGATCCAGGAGAGATGGAAGATTGTTGCCAATTAGCTTATCTGGAGACCGGATGACACACTGCAGTCTGCACCTGTCCTGGGTAGTGGCAACAGCCTTGCAAACAGCTGTTGTAAAATACAGGGCTTTTTTCTAAACCTTCCTTCTTTGTTAATGATTTAGTCATGATACTGTCTGCTCTCATCGGCCATGAGTGTAAAATAACAAACAGACACCAGCATCAAGAAATTGTTTTTGTTTCATTTTTTTCTTTTTACAACATAACGAAGATTTCTAGTGGCAGTAACATTCATCATTATCCACGTAAAAAGTGCGCTTTTGTGTGATGTCTACATTCTTCTTCTGCAGATGTGGGTTACTTTGATATCCTGACCCATCTAGACTGAAGTCTGTTTGCAATCGTATTTTATTAATTGTATGAAAGACCACACCAAAAAGATCAAATTACATCTAAAAATTGGGATTGAGCATCAAGGCCAGCTTTATCCAACTCTACAATGCAATTGTCTTCAGTTTAAAAAAGGGTTCTATCAAAAAAGTGCAGAAACAAGCTTCCCTTCAGGATCCTCTAATGCTTTCTCTACAGCCAAGCCCTGCTGTCTCTCTACCTCNACATGATTTTTATGGTTGATTTTTATCTTTGATTTTATTTGCACTGTGTAGCACTTTGAGATTTTTCTTAATGAAAAGTGCGGTACAAATTGGATTTATTATTATTATTATTATTATTATTATTATTATTATTATTATTACTGAAACAAGCTTCCCTTCAGGATCCTCTAATGCTTTCTCTACAGCCAAGCCCTGCTGTCTCTCTACCTCTTTAGCTAACACCAGCCTCTCCCATTAACCCTACTAAGGCTGTTTTTTTGTTTTTTGTCTCAGCAACTTCTTACCCATAAAGATTTACCTTCTGCCCTGCTGAAGGATGCTGCAAGGCAGATAGCAACCTAATTCCCTTGAGAGCCTTATTAGATTATTTCTTAGTCTGCATTTACTCAGACATCAGCATATTTTCTGATTATCTCTGGAGGTGAAATGCAAATGAATCTATGTGCCTTCAAGGATCTTTTCCATCTTGCCATCCTGTCATCTAAACTGTAAACAGATTAAAAAGCACCGATTTAAAACTATTCACATTAACCAAAAACCTGGGATGCAGATGGCTTCAAGAAATGAGAACTGCTTATGGAAAAATGGCTCCACTTTTAAGCTTAAAGTATGACATGCTTTCCCTCAGGCTTGGGAAAAGTCTCCCACATTTGATCTTTGAAAACCCTTGAAAATCCCCTTGGATAAACTGAAAAATGTAACGGATGGTTTTGCTGAAACCAAAAAAAGCTGTAGTTTATTCCTGAAAAGTTGGGTTTGTTTTACCGTAAATGGGGACATGTGATATTCAATTAACAGACGGAAAATTCTTTTTATATTCTATATCTCTGTGTGTTGCTTTTAGAACATACTTGAAGATGAATGTAAAGAAGCATAGAAAGATGAATCAATGAGAAATAAGATGTTTGTGTTTCCCCGAGTACTGGCTGAGCAAAAAGGGAGACATCAATATCTAGAATGCTTTACCAAACTATTCATACTCAATAATTCTCCATGTTTTGCTACCTCCCAACAACAGAATTCAAAGCTTTTTCTTGTGAGTGTTCTGTGATAATGCATTACAAGCTTATTGATATTGTGAACAACCAATCATCACTTTGAAAACTGAAAAAATAAAAACATATGAATCACCAATGACCTTATTTGTAGAATGACCTGCTTCATTTAGGCAGGTCTATTGAGAGAAATCTATACCAACTTTGAAGGCTCTTTGTAAAATAGTGGGTTAGGTTGGATGGAAGGTGTCAAACAACAGCATTTCCACAGCCTTTCAAACCCAGGATCTTAATTGGATTTAAGTCTGAATTTAGGCCCCATTAATATAGTTTAATGTAAACTGTAAGTTTAGGGTCATTATCCTACTGGATGGTGAACAAGTACCTATGCTTTTCTGTATTTCTTCTGTATTTTGCTCCATTTTCTCACCTAGGCTAGGGATCTCTGCAGCTCCTCTAGGTACCATTGGCCACTGGGCTGTCTCTGAATGATGCTCTCCTAAGCTGGTGTCTTAGAATAAATGGATGGGCAGCCACTTTCAAGTCCTTTTTTTCAGTAGATGTGTTGCGGAGAACTCTGAGACTTTTTTAATTCTCTGAAATAATTTTTTAAATCTAACTAATAATTTTCCTTCCCTCTGGAGCTCATGGTTATAAGAAGACAAAATGTGAAAAAGTTCAAGTTTGAAGAACACAGTGCTGTTTATGGAAACAATGGCAATAAAATCCTTTGCTGACAAACCTCTGCAAACACACAGTGAGAGGTATTTTAACAAAAATGCAAGCATCAAAATGTTTTAATAAGCAAATGGAGGACAAGGTTAATCAAAAGTTAAATAAAAATGTGCATGCAGCACAGTGGCTGATTTGGAAAAAGGTGATCTTTGTGTTCTCCGTCCGCCCCCATACTCCTGGGCAGGTGGCTCCTACAATAAGACCCGCTGAGTGAGATACTTGTGTGAGATTAATAGTTGCGATAAGGCTGTAATCAGAGAGCAAGGTAGCAGGCTATAGAGAGGCAAGAAACAGGGAGCAGATTTCAGATGGTAACCCACCTGGCCACCTGCCAGCCAGATGTCAGCAGCCTCTAGATTACTGGCTATACATTACCTCAGCCAATTAAAACGTTACACTTACTGACTGACGCTAACAGTCTGACCAGACAGCGATATCTCTGTGTGTGCGTGTGTCTGTCTTATTTAAGGCCTTTTTTGGCTCCCAATCCCACTTTGGTTGCCAGACTCCTGCAAACTACACATCTGGGAATAACTTGAGGTTTAGAAAGACAAATCCTATAAAAATCTCACTCAGAGTGAATGTGCTTCCCTGCCCTTCAAAACCCTAGGATACAAATTTTCTTTTTGCCCAATAGCAACTAAAATCTTCAGGGACAATTGCACAGCAGCACCCGTATGACTTGTGAATTTCCCCCTCATTAAAACTCCAGCAATGCCTCCTTATCTACCACTGACCTTCATGTGCTCAACCTCTTCCACTTCCACAATTCACATATGAACTTGAAAGCTCAGTTGGCCAGATCAGTAAATAATTATAAGCTGCAAGGCTGGCAACATGATAATTGAATGTAGAGCGAGCTTGAATCTAATGATGGACAGATTCCCATTAGCCAAATCCACTTCATTGCAGTTTTCCCTGAGGGTAAGTTATGTTCAAACACAACCTAATCCACCTTCAATGTTTTCCGACACTCCTGCTCACAAAGTTGACTGACAGAAAGACAAAGGCAGTCAAACCGGGCAACTGAAGCCTGCAGCATTGTTGCAATCACTTCCTCGTCGCTTTGTCTTTGATCATGTCAAAGCCACTTGCGTAAGGTGATTCGCATAAGGTGAATTAAAAGCAAGCACAGTGAGGACTACTGGTGTGTCGCTGTTTGATGAAAGTGTTCATGTTGGACGTCATGACCTCCCCCTGGTGTACCCACTGCTGTCGAGACCCACCTCAGGGCTGGAAATAAGTACGACATGAACAATAAATGGTCTTGTCTTTTCAGCTGTGAAGGGCATCGCTTTTGCTGCTCTGCCATAATTAAATCCTGGAACCTGTCATGTACAATAGCTGTACTGGAACCTGCATGGAAATTTGATTACTATAAGTTGTCCTTTATGTAGAAGAAAACTTAATCCTACAAAATATGTCAGCCATTATTTAAAAGCTGATTAGAGTACAGCAATATTACGACAAGCAAAGAGATGTAATTCAGTTCAATAGAGTTTATTTATGTAGTGCCTATTCACAACACATGTCATATAAAGTACAAACTGTGCAGACAGTTTGGTTAGACTTTTTCTAGCATTGTGTCGTTCACTCCGCAACATATCCTTCACACTGAGCTTTCATACAATGACAGTAAACTACTGTAGCTCCACTGTTGCTTCTGTCTAGGAAAGAAAAACAGACCCAATTCTATCATAAAAAAAATTTAATTCCAATGTAGACAGATGTTCTGCCTAATGGAACTTTGGTTCCAAAGGAGATAAAAACTGAAACTAAAAATTCTGCCTCTCATTATTGCTTTATAAATTCTAGGAACCAAACTTGCAGTTTGGGAGCAAAGTGCTGCGATAGGAAAGTAAGGAACAACCAGTTCTCTGATGGAGCTTGGTTATTTAGGGCTGTTAAGAAGGTAACAGTTTTCTACATTTCAAATCTTGACTGAATTTAGCTCATGATCTTAAGAAAGAGTAATACTTTTGTCAGGTTCCAGGAGACTATGTCCTCTTTTTGCTATACATATTCCCTCATCCACCAGCCTTGTCTATGCGGAGCCTGGACAATGCAGGAGGGCTTTACCAACATGGTAAAAATTAAGCCAGTGTTCCTTAACTGTTTTTAAGAAGAAATTAACTTTTGTATTCCCCTTTGTTTCTTTTCTCCAAATGTTCAAACCTTTGAAAACTGCTCCAAGACTCAGATATCAAGAATACTCCCTGGTTTCAAATCATGAGGGGAAAGCAATCTAAGTTTTGGACCTCATTGCTCCTGGATCGAGACCTGTCCACCTTCCACCTATCCACCTTTGAATCACAACAAGAACTAAGTCAGTCTGTTGCTCCCAGGTTCCTGTTATAGTCCACAAACTCCTTCTGGCAGATTTCCCAAAGCTGCTTCTAAGATATAGCTGAAACTAACTTCCTGGATCCTGACCCACGTCATCATCCCCTGGGTGACCTTTTCACACATACCTGTAAGCAACTTTTATGGAAAAAAAACTCTATTTCTGACCATCTCAAATCTGTTCTTTGAATGCTGTTCATTTACAAGATTCTGTTAAATTCAATCTGGTAAACTCACATTAAGAGAAAAGACAATTAGAAGAAATGTATTGCTACAATTACTTGGTCTTTGGCAGGAAATATAGAGCTGTATTTTGATACATATGCATGAACAGGATCAAAGAATGAGGCTGTTTCCCCCCCAGACCTGAAACTAGTGGTGGAGTGGAGATAGATGAAGTTGGTCAGTCTGTAAACTGCTGGTTAGCGAGACAGTATGCTGAGCTTTATGAGAAGATCCAGTGGATTGCATGAGCTGATACTAGAGCTTCACACAGGGACCTGAAAGATGAAAATCTAGTTTGGATAACACAGGTTGAGAGAACCTGTGAATGATGAGCAAGCATGAAGCGAGAGTGGAGAGGAAAAACTCCCTGTTTGGAAGAAATCTCTGGCAGAACCAGGCTCAACATGGTGGTCTTCTGCCAGACTGGTTGAAATAAGATGCAGAATGCAGTAAGAGTCCTGGAGTAATAAAGTCTGATTACATTTTAGCTACGGTGGTGGAGGAGGGGCTGGAGGTGGGTTGAATGAAGTCACAGCGCAACCACCGCCTGCACACCAGGCAGCAGACAAGAGCAGACTTTTTAAGTTGAACTTTGGATGCCGATTGGCTTTCGGGGAGGTGTGGTTCAAAGCTGATTGGCTGTGTCATAGGTGGGTGTAGGACAGCATTCAGTTTCTTCAGTTGAACTTCCGCCAAGGATCCATTAAACTATTTTTCAGCCTTCTGAGTTGTGTTTTGCATGTGGGGTAGATATTTGCCTATCAGAGTGAGAACTTTAGCATAAAAAAGTATTCATAAAAGCTCCTTTTCCCTGAAGCCTTTCAAGCGTTGTCCATCATGCTAATGTACCAATGTGCAAAGGTACCACAATTAATATTTGCTTAGATCCAAATATTTGGTAGGTTATGATATAGTAATGTGCAATAACACTCTACATGTAAATGTTATATTTTGATGCTCTTGTATTAAAAAAGTTGCTTTATGGTTGTATTGTAGTGCCAATTCTGGTGGGTAAAACCATGGAAAAATGAGAAAACCATATAGTGTGAGGACACACTAAAGTGCCATGTTTAGTTTGAAAGCATGCTAATTTTTGATCAAAGTTTAAATTGTTTTGGAACATATTCCCTATGTGACAAACTGAGTGCTCTTGTGGGCTATTTTGCTAGATTGCAAAGTGCAGCTGCTTGGCTTAACATTGGATGTGTGCCGTATATCATGTTAAAAGAGCAATTGTGCGAATAATTGTTCTTAAAGTCTATGTGATCTGATGCAGGGATGTGGTTTGGATAATAATTAATCTCAGCTCCATATAGAGAAAAGACAAAATTGCTTCTGTGGGACGGTATGCATAACAGTTCAGCATGCTCTTTATATACATTTATATATATATATATATATATATA
>NW_015150874.1:3387-23108 GCF_000732505.1 Cyprinodon variegatus | reverse complement strand
ATATATATATATATATATATATATATATATATTATCATCCAAACGAACTACAGATGACATTTCAAGCTGAACCCTGGTGCTTTGATAAAATACAGTCTAGTAGACAGTGGGTACTTATCTTCTTCCTACTCATTTCTTCTTGCATTCCATGCATCAGTGCCAGTTGTCACTTATAGTATGTGGCGTTCCTTCCACCTCTGTTTACGAAAGTGACCTTTCCTATGCAGTCATCTCCTTCCTCCCCACCTCTGTCAGTTTCCAGTCTCTGTGTGTGAAAATAAGCCGCTGGTTGTGTTTATGTTTACATGCGTAGGAGTGTGTCGAAAAATGGATGCATTTCCAGGCAGTGTTTGACTCTGTTTTTGCTGAGATCGATGTCTGAAACTGTTTTTATTTACACTAACATTTTAAACTGCTCAAATCTTTGGATTATTTGGTTGTTTTGCAGAACTGAATTCCTGAAAATTCAGTAACATTAAAAGAACAAAAGTGTGAGTCTCATTTATCCAGTGATCTTCTGAAAGGACAAGGATTGCTGTCAGTTACTATTGCAGATTCTCATAGGGAACAGTAGACCTTTATGTGTGTTCGTGGATATTCATGGGTCTGTCAAACAGATACCACTACTTCAGACTTTAAGCTGCCAGTGGGAGTCCTTCATATTTATTTAATCAGTTCTATTTATTTAATCTGTTCTTCAGACAGTGTTTAAGGGTCATACCTCTGCTCAGCATTACCTTTGTAGAAAAAAAATGGGAGCATTACACTGTAAGCAAACTAGTGGTTTTAGGAAGCACGGACGGGTAGATCTGTGTTTATCACCGCAGTCTCAGCATTTAACTGAGGGTTGAGGTTTAAATAAACCTTAGTTTTCTCTCATCCTTTGAGGAGGATTTTTTAACTAAAAAAGTAAAAACTGAGCATGTAAGAATGGGAGAAGATGTGTTTAAAAATGGCTTGGTCTTGATCCTGATTAATTTCTGTCTTTATTTAGTTATGTGAGTAGCACAAAATAGGTAAGACAATGTCAGTGATTTAAAAAATCCCAACTGCGTTTATCAGTTTCAATCACTCTGACTTGAGAGGGACTTAAATCTGTTTATAGGATGGTTAATCAAGTTATAATGAAATAGTAGCTCTTGAGCTAAAATACCAAAATATCAAAGAGCAAAAATGATTCAGAACCAGATTTATTAATCAGAGGATGGCAAATACAAAAACACTGAATGTTAAACTCAAGCAAAACCCAAGACAGATGTAAGATAGCTGTTGTGACACTGGTTACTCTTAATATAACTGGAAATCTTTTAGAAAAAAAACCTGTGAAGTTTTAACCATTCAGCTCCAAAAACAAAACACAATATAATTTATATTTATGATATACTGATATATTTTTCCAAGTCTATTTCTGTTAATTTTGGAGTGTGCTTAAAGCTGTTGAAAAACCTCATTATTTTGTTTCAAAGAAGATTTTAAGTTTGCAAGAACTTGATTATACAGTAAAACTCTTTTTGATTTAGAAGAGTTGTGTTATACCCTTCACCATCTTAGGGAAGTATGGAGCTGAATTGGGGCCATAAGGTTTGCTGGGGGAAAAAAATACTGTAAAATAATTTACACCTCAAGAAAAAACATTACTCAAAAGAAAAATTGCTTTTCAGCTTTAGATCTGTTTTTCTAACTTTTTTCCAATTTTTCTAATATTGGGCAGGATTTACATTTTTCTTTATTTTTTCTTTAGCTTGGAGAATTTTTTCTAAGCAAACTTATGACCATGTTTTGGCGTGGGAGGAGCGGCCTCAGATGAAGAAATCAGCACAGCGGCTGACCTACCTACAGTAAACCCAGCTGTTGCATCCAGGCATTAGGGGAAGAGTAATATATATACATGTATAATTTTTAAACATCATCAATTTCTGTGTGTATGTGATTCGTTTTGAAAAATGTTTCATCAAGAGAGGCAGCTTACAAGAATACAAAAAAGCAAATCTGAGAGAATAAAATATGATTTTGACAGATTTGCACAGCATTTTAAGTTGGTGTCGGAGGTTTCCCATGCAACGTAAATTGGAAGAACCACCAGTCCGAGTGAGTACACCTCGCTGCAGAGAGAGCTAGATCCAGCCACCCACCGCCTCTTTGCAAGATTTGCAACTTCAGAAAAAAAAGCTTTAATCTGAAAAAATAACTTTTATTTTCTCAAGTATAAATAACATCTTTTTTTTTTTTTTTTTAACAAATCTTCTTTTCAGGTTTAAGTGTTTTTGTTTTGTTTTTACTTTTTTTTTTAAAACAAACTTTATGGGCCAAAATTTAACTACAAAGGAAAAAGTCCTGCCTTTATAAAACAGGAACAGACAGACAAGACCCTGCTAGGGTAGGGACTAAAAAATATAGAATTACTTTGGGAAGCTGGCTATTTACAGTACTGTGTGCAAATGCAATAAAGGAAAATAAAGTAGAACTAAAAATTATAGACTGGATTATGCGCATTAGCATTAAGCAGATGGTGAAGCAGACCTAATTTATAAGTTTGGGGAGATTTACACAATGCTTTAGCTGGAGTCATCAGTTTACGAACAACCACTCCCAGACGTTCTTTGGACCAGAAGTACAAATATTAAATTCTTTGTTTTAACTCATAATTTGGCTTAGCAGTGAACATGTTTTCAATAACAGCATCAAAAAGTAATTATGGAGTACTTCATGCTTCCATGTGTTGACAAGCCTGCTGAATGTCAATTTACAGCTGAATTTGGCACCTGTCCACACTGCTATAGGTACAGATACCTCCTTTAATGATAATTTCATTATTGATTGGCCTTAAACCTTAAAAAAAAACAAAAAAAAAAACAATTATACCATCTTTGATTAACTCCATTTATTTATTTTTTTAAATGTAGCTTGATTATTCTCTGCTGAATACATGCTGATTGATTGGGTCAAAACGTAAAGAAAAGTGTTTTGTTGTTTCTTTTCTCTTTGGCATTTTTCAGAATAGTGATGTGCTTTTCTACACCTGAGTCAGGTGGGAATGGAAACTCACTAATGAAAACTGAATTCCCTGCATAACTTAGTCATTTGAGTATGAGTCACCACAATGGGTGCGCAGGAGCAGAAAGCCATGGTTAAATCCCTGCACGCCATCTCAGCTTCCTGCACGACTTGTAGAGAAAAGAAGCATGCTGCTGAAATATCAACCCTTTAAAAGTTGACATTGGAAGGTTGCTCATCCAGAATCTTGCTTGTCTCATGATAAAAAAAAAAATTAGACCAAGATACTGTTGAAATTACTCCTACAGGATAGTTACAGTTTGTAGAAGCATTCATCCTGGCACATTTATATCTACTCCTGCAGGGCACATGGGCATCATTAATTCATGAGTCCAGTTGTGTATATTCAATGCCAGAGGACTTTCAAAAGTCACAGCTCTATGCCGTTCTGCAATAGCAGCACTCTGACTACTACCACCAGTTGGTGCTAAACTGTTGTAAGCCTCTGTCACACCTTAATAATTTAGCCAGCGTATGTCTGACATCCCCAAATCTTCTAAAATGTGAGCATAGTCTGAACTTTCTATGTATTTTTTTTAATTTTTGGCATATGTATAGAGTATTCATAATGAGTCCAGAGCATATGTCCAACTACAGCCTAACTTATGCATAATGCACAACAGCATAGTGCCCACGAAATGATGCCCAAGCCAGTGTCCTGAGGGGGGCAACAATGCAATGGAGGTGCCCGGCCTTGCAAACATTTATTCTGTTTAGCTGCTATTTACTGCCCACCAGAAAAAAAAAAAAGAATAAATAAATAAAAAGAAAAAGAAAAAAGAAAGAAAGAGGGTAGCATTCAGCGTCATGTTTGCTAGGTAGTTTGTTGGTTGTGTCTGTAGGTGTGAACGCAGGCAGGATCAGTGAAACTCACCTTCTAAATCACCCCATGATGGGGATGAAGTCTGGAGGAGAACTGAAGGTTTCCTCCTGTGAACCCCGTTTATACCACAACGCTTCCATACAGAATTATATAGTAGCCGTACATTAAAAACACTCTCAGTGGTCGCCTGGAACACGTCAAATACGTTGATATGTGATGGAGATAAGTTACACACAAGTCATGCACAAGTTACTTATAAGCTAGACACCATGACTTATGAGTAAGTTACACTTCACGTATGTCAATGATCAGATATCTTGCCTGTAACTTATGCCCTATGAGCATACGTTGGCATACGTCATGCTCAAAATTTGTCGACATACTTGCTGTATGTCTATGTGTGCCTGTGTATTTCAGCGTGCTTTTGTACGTCAGGCATAAGCTGTCTAAATCGTCAAGGTGTGAACGGGGCTTTAGGCGGTTTATTTTATGTAGCTCCATCAAAGTGGAGGTGGGTAGAGCACTTAAAAGTTTTACATAATTAAATGTTTCGCTACTTTAAAATTTTTTTACTCAAAAGTAGATACATCCAAGAGCTCATTTGAATTAATTTACACCCCAAATTGTGACTTACATCTATAGTTATAACTTCCAATGTTCTAGATCATTACCAAATGTAATGAATTGTTCCTTTGGTGGTAAAAAAATGTCCATAAAATCTGTTCATACATTTTCAATTGAAAGCAACAATGTTCCCTTTTCATGTCTTTTTATGTTCAATGAAATTCCTCCGGACTTTTTGAGTCCGATGCAAAGGCTGTCAAAAGTCATTGCTGCCACGGTCTGGTTAAGTGGGGAACTCCTTGTTCTGCGAAATATCCCTATCTAACAATGTTAGAAAATCTTTAAAAAAAAAAAAAATCCTGTATTCAAATTATGATCTGGATCATAGCCAAAATTGTATGGATTGTTCCCTGGCATGAGGGACACCTCTGATAAAAAGTTGTACTGTACAAAGACAGACAAACACACAAAATCTCTTAAAAACATAACCTCCTTTGTGGAGGTAATAACAAATCCATGCAGAAAAAAGACACTTTTCCAAATCCTTTTTTAAGGTCAGCTCCTCCAAATCCAATGCCATGGTTATCGACTGGAAAAACGTGACAAGTTCCGCTCAGGTTGGAGGAGAGTTTCATCTTGGAGTGGAGGTGTTCAGATATGCTGAGGTCCTTTTGATGAGTGAGGAGAGAATAAAGAATAAAGACCGATCACAAGAATCACTGCAGCCACTTTTATAATAGCCCCAAATAGCTCAAGTTATTCATGGCAACCAGAAATTTGACTCAAGTAAGAGGTTTGTTGTGCCATATGCCATGACCATGGTTTTTGGACATTGGAACCAATTGGAACCAATGCCCATATTTCATCTTGACATGATGACCAGAAAAAAGGTTGCAATTTTGGCTCATAAGCAGCTGTAATACCTCTGCAAGGTCTGGCACAATTAGGGACAGAACAAACAATATGTCTTTTGATGATTTTGATCATTTCATGTGTTTACTGGTGAGCAAAGACAAAGCTAACAGGATGGACTGCTTGCTATGCTACAGTAATATGTTTTGAGCCATTGTTGAAGCTTGGACAAGCTTTATTTCACTTAGGGTTTAAATGCTGATATAACATTAGCTGTCACGTGTTCCTCATATGCTCGTTACATTTTGATTAACAAGTATGACCAAGAGTCATTTCATGGAATCCTCATGTCTATTCGCTGCTAGCTATTTCTAAAAGGGTAAAGAATCATTTAACTAAAGGGTTATTGGTTCCTGATTAAGCAAATCATTTAATAAAACATTATTTGGCCAAATAATGTTTTATTAACCTCATGGATTTGCACTGTGAATTAGTTTGAAAACATTCCAATTTCTCTAAATTAGTGAAAAGCTAATTTGATCATACCCCAATTTCTTCCAGATAAACGTTGTATTTCAAACACAAGATCCATCTTAATACTGTAATATGGTTTACAACTATTTTTTCCCTTTCCTCTTTGTACATAGTAGTTTAGTTTAGTTGAGTTTCACTAGTTTAGTTAAGAGTTTTAAACTGAAAAATGTTTAACTTGGGGCTGAATGTTTTTTGTTAATAAACTTTAACATTTTGAACAGAAGTTGTGGTGAATTTATTCCATGTATGTGCAGAATTAACTGTTTGACCATGAGTTGAGCTCGAATCACTCTTTCATTAATTGTTCTAACACACAGGTTAGTAGGACGTATGTTAATAAACAATATATAACAGCCGAAATAATATCTGATTAAATAAGATATTTACCACCCCTACGGGGGAGGGCAATAAACGTCTTAAAGTATCAGAAATATAAATTCCCTGCTGGCTGAGGCTTGAATATAACAGTTATTCACAACATAAATATGGCATCCAACCAGGATTGAAATTGAATATAAATCCACAATGGTAGCATTATTTGTACAAGAATATTACTTGAGTAAAATGTATATCAATGTACAAGTGCATTTTTGTTTAAAGTTACCCAATTAAATTCAACTGAATAAAGGTAAATGTATTTCATGTGAATTTTAGGCAAACTTTTAAAAGGCTGAAAAAAAGAAGATGCAAATTAGACATGTTTTTTTTTTTATCTATTGGAGCGACTTATCCAAATGGTTTGAGGCGCATTGTCTTTATGTGTTCATCTCAGCTTTTATTAGTTTTGGTACATGCCATCTGGAGATATTGAGAGAGAAATGCTTGCATTTAAGCAGCAGAAACGGCTATGTGAGATAAATGTTTGCCATTACTATTTTTAAAAGAAATAAAAAAATGAAAAAAAAAAAAAACGCAAGCAAGCACAAAAACTTTTGTTTGCTACATTTGGTACATTAATTTGAATTTTGCTGCTTCCATCAACCTCATCTAATGCAAGCCTTCAAAAACTCACCTGAGAAGGTACAGAGGCATGACTATTCTTCACACGATTCTGTCCTTTAGGAAAGGATGTCAAGTAGAAACCCATTAAACAAGCCAGTTATGTCCTAAGTCATGCAGTGGGCAGTATTACACTAGCTGTGTCAAGGTCTAGTGTTATGGTTTTTTTTTTCATTACAGCATCACTCAGCTTGAAAAAAATTCAAGGAGAAAGTTACCATTTTTTCTCTTTTTCTATTTCAAGTAATGAAAACTTTATTCAATTTTGCTGTTGCGCCAATTACACACCTGTTCCTCTCAAAGGGCAAATAGCTTAATGTGCTGAAATTACGTTTATCTTTGAACGGCTTCAGGCAGGTCATCTCCCCTAGACAAGCATTTTATCGATGGATGGAAGTTCAAACATCTGGGGTCTTTTGCTCTATTAGTAGCCAACACATTTGGGTCAGGAGAAGTCAGTACTCACTGCAAACCCCTTATCCCTGTAACTAAGGGACAAAAAAAGGATAATTCAGACTATTTCTATAGTAATTACATTTTAAGTTGTGTTTTGTTTTGTTTTTTTTATTTCTGAATGCATGATGTAGTCAATAGATGAGTTAATTCGCACACAGACAAAAGAAGAAGGAACATTGGTATGGAGGTAAGTGGAAGAGAGAGAGACAGACAGATGGGAAATGAAAGACAAACTAAACTTGGCAGAGACGAATGTGCTAAGCCTCAATTTATCTCATATCCTTTGATTTAAACCTCCACATGAGTACATAGCTGGAGGAGAGAAGAAAAGGAAATTGGATTTGTGTGAATTTGTGATATAAAAGAAGAAAGAGAAATAATAGAGGATTTCTTGTCATTATATCAGTTTATTTCTCTCTTATCCGCCCACATCTTCAGTTGTATGCTGCTGCTAGATTCCCTTTCTCCCATAATAATATATTTGTATCTCCTTGAAATTGCTCTCACCAGAAAAACAAAATTGGAGGTTTGCTACCGGGCTTTAATAACTTAAGGGTGTTTTTAAAGTGAGAGGTTGGGACTCCAAAGATTGCTGTTCACATTGTATCACTCAACACCTTCTGATCCGTATCTTTTAATCAGCTTTTTAAATGTTCCCCCGTGCTTAAAAGGCACATCTTTTTAAAATGGAACAGTGAATAAATCCTCTACCACTGCAATGGCAAAAAAACAAAAAACATGAATACACAACATTTCTGGATATACTTGCCTTTAACGTCTTGGATAATATACATAGGACTGTTTGCATTTGCAAAAAAAATGCCATTAGTCCCAGGACCAACATCATATTGAAAGTGTATGATTAATTATTAATTCATAGGATCTAATTAGGTTTAAGTTAATTCTTTATTTTAACAAAAGCTGGTTCCCCTCGTTAAGTGAAAGAATAACCAACAGTCTGAATTGGTCTGTATGATTTTATGTCAATACAAGCCCCATTTACACTTTCCTTTTGGAACCGTGCCGAGGTCAGTCTGAGCACGGTAACTGACATAACTGTTGAGTATATATGCCACATAAAACTGAACAAGCCCGTGTCAGACACAACCGAACCACTCTAAACTGGTACTAGTTCATCAGTAGAGCTCAACACGGTTAAGTTCAGGCTCAGTTGTCAGATAACAAAGAGTGCATGAGCAGACTGCGTCATCTCCTTACAGTCAGCCTCAGTAATCATGACATTTCAGACATTCATAAAAATCCACGATTTCCAGTGATAATTCTGCTTAGTAATGTAATTAACCTCCTGTCATTGTTTCCTGTGTCTGTAAGCCCTGATTAGACTATTGTTTGTTGTATCCACTTCCCAAAAGCCGACTCTGTCAAGTAAATTCAACAAAGGCTGCCTTCTTCGCTTGGCTCTCCCCAAACAATGAAATGTCACAATTATAACCAAACTTCCTGAATAATATGATAGCCGTCATGTTGATTTGCTTGTTTTCCTCTAGAGAGCAGTAGTACCGTAGATCCTCACTAGGAGACGAGGAACAGTGCTAGCATGATTTGTAAACGGTCGTCAGGAACCAAGCTTGACATAGTTAATTGATACAAGCTCGGTCCGAACTCGGCACGGATTGGTTTTCAGGGGGGGAAGTGTAATGGAGCTACAGATTGTTATAATAAGTGAAAATACTACACAAGCTAAAGTTCAGCGATCTGTCCTGTTTTAGTGCATTAAATTCATAACAGATTACATACATTTTTCTCACTGTATTCAGAAATAAAGTCTTTCAAATGGCACCACAGCACAATCCACGTATACACTATTTATAGAATGGAATGTGCGTCTTCAGTCCTCCAAGCTCTGCACCCCAGAGGCGATTCACAGCTACAACAATATCGTCTCAAAAGATGACTCTCTGGTTGGACAAAAGTTTAACTCCTTTTATTCTAAGCAAAGTGGAGAAAGGGATACAGATATCAGTGATGAGTCTTTTTTTTTTTTCAGATGACAACATGGGCACGGAATGAAAAAGGGGCACTGAATCATGAACAAATTAGATAGGTATAACCCTGATTACACTCTTACAAGGGTTGTCCTCTTCCTCATATGACGTCATTCGCAACGTGTTACATCTTTGGTTATTATCTAAAAGGTTTTGTGATTAGCAGGTGCCCAATCTTTTTAATCTGAGTGTTGTGGCTTCAGACCACTTACAGAGATTTTTTTTTTAAGTATCGAAACCAGTCCTCGCTGCTTAGTATTTTTCCATTATGTTTCCTGCAGCTTTAGGTAATGTAATGAAGATGATGATCCTAATCTCAACAAAAGAAATCAATCTGCACTGCACCAACTGGTTAGACATTTGAGAAAGATGGAATAAAACATTACAACATATCTTAGTATCTGTAATTGATGGAGAGGCATACATGTGTATTATACTTAACAGCCTAAGTATGTTAGGTTTTAACACATATATCATTAAAAACAGTTGTTCTACATCAAAACTCTAATTAAGAACCTCATTGGCTTCCATCTTGGGGCCAAAATACTACCAATTTTCTGTATACATATTCTATTGTGGTGAATCTGTAATGTTGCTTGGGCTTTCCCAGATTAATATGTCATATCTTGCATATGTATAGAAATTTAAAATGTTTCTTACATCTCAGAAACAAAAGTTAAAGTTTTTAAATTTACCGATTTGAACTCAACAGTATGTTGTTTTTGCCTGGAGAGAAAAAGATGTATTTATGAGCTTATTGTATCTACAGAGTGAGCTATTTTCTACTGAAGTTTTCTTTAATGCTTCAGCAGCGTCTACTCAGTTCATTACAATAATGTGGAAATTGTTTAAAACAACATCATGACCAGATTTGTGATGCACACTTCACTCTGTGAAGCAACAATGATAAAGTTCACAGAGTTAATCCCTTTTAGTTCTTTCCTGCTGGTAAACCAAACAAAAAAGTCGTTATTTTAAATTGTGTGTACAGTGAACCAGACCTTTACTTGGACTTTGCATCTATAAGCTTCTGTAGACATGAAATAGTAAATGAGCTGCCTTTTCTTTGTGATTTCTCTTGACTGTAATATTCTAACACCTACTCCTAACATGAAGTCAGTTGTTCAGTACATCTAGTAAAAGTGTTAGTGTGCCTTTTTTCTTTCAGCTACCTCTCCTTTATGAGCATTCCACCTACGCTCCATTCCAAAAAGACCAAAGTGAGGGGATTATGTTGGAGCTTATTAGCTTGGATCAAATAGGTTGTGTTTTCACATCTCCTTTTCCAGACACAAAGCATCCACAGATCCCACAGCTTAAATAAAACAATTTACCCTCAGAAAGTCCAATAACCTTTGATATTTTATTTTCTATAGAAGCCATGTATTCTTTCATTTCTAACAAGTTATCCTCCTTTCTGACTTCACCCTTGATTTTACAGTCTGTACAAATGCGGCACTCACCTCCTGCTCACAGCCAAACCAAGAACCTATCAATAACAAAGCCTTTTTCTCATGTTTCTCCTCTCTCTGCATTTCTGTTGATGTTTGAATCTTTTGTTGCAAATGGTTTGGAAAGCTGCCTTCTACAGGCAAGGCAGATAAGAGCTAAATGCATTACCCAGCAGCCCTGCGTCAAACGTTGCGCTCATAAATCACACCGTCGTTATACTTGAGTGTTGACTTGAGTGTTTGCATGTACTCATGGCGCTGGTGTGTGTGGGAGCAAGGACAGGCACAGATTCATATGTTTGATATATTACACACATCAAGCTGTTTGTGGATTTTCATTTTTTTTTCACAGCTTTCATTAGACAGCCCTGATTTGTTTTTCTTCTGGAGAGACAAAAACTTGTGTCTAAGCCATATATTATTGACAAATTCCTTTTTGACAAACTGTGTGGCCAGCATGTCCGCAGGATCTACATGAGAGGAGAGATAAACATTGATGACAGCTCTGAAAGCATCGACTAAATAGAATAGAGCACATGGGGAGACAGACACGACAGGAGTCGTCTGCTTCTTTAAAGATGTGAGGAAAAATGCCACAGTAAATAAAGAATACACCACAGAAATGTTCAACTAAATCTAAACAAGGCCAGTTTGAAGTATAGTGGAAAATAAAGAAACCTTTCCTTTCATTCATTTTAGAATGAAAAAAACAAACAAATTACATTTCTTTCCATTTTATTTACTGGATTCCAATCTATATTCTCTAAGGTCCACAAAGATACAGTATGTGTTTAAAGGTTTATTGAAAAATGGGTCAAAGGGATGGATGGATAGAGAGTGTGGACTGGATAGAGTGAATGTGGGGGTGTAGTCTTCGGGAAATGGCTTTTCTCAAGCCCACTTAGGACCCCCCACTCCCCTCAGAGAATAAGATGAGGGAAAAGAATGAGGAGGTAAAGATGATTGTATGAAGAGGAACGAGTAATGGGTTGATGAGGAGGGAGATGGAGGAGGTGAGAATGGGTTCAGGCATGGACAACATTTTCTAAATAAGTATACATATATATATACATACATACAAACATATATATATATATATATATATATATATATATATATATATATATATATATATATATATATACATACAGTATATATATATATATATATTACATCTGATATTACAACCCTTCCAGATAACGTGACCCAAGTGAAGAACAAATGCCCAACACAAAGTAGCAGATTCACTCACTGTCTGATACTGTAGACCTCTTAAGATATTTTAAAAAACCAAAACAAGAAAGCACAGATAAAGACTTGCTACCCCAACAATTCTGAAGCAGCGCTGTGACCTTCCAATCAAAACCCGATTCAGTGGCGGATCAGATGTTTGTAAAGTGATCTTCTCAAAGTAGTCACACAAGAAAAGACAGAGGTCCAATCAGGAGCTTCCCAGGTAACCGAGGTTGTGGTTAAAAGAATGTGAAAGGCTTAATTCATATTCACTTTAACTGTAGATAGCAATATCACACAGTCTTATTTTCTTTAAACACTGTTTTATTTTTTTCTATTTCAACAGGCGCCATGTAGATTTTATTGCCATTAAACTTTCTAAAATAAGAAGCTCCGTAGACAGATGGGTGCGGCTGCCGGGATAATGCTGACACTTCACCAGTCTGTTGTGGTGAAGACAGAGTTGAGCTCAAAGCCAAAGCTCTCAATTTACCGCTTGTCTACGCTCCTTCCCCTCACCTATGGTCATGACATCTTGATCATGACCAAAAGCAGATCCAAGATACAAGCAGCTAAAATCAGCTTTCTTCTGGGCTGGGCTCTCCCTTAGAGATAGGGTGGAGATCTCAGTCATCAAGAAGAGGCTGGGATTAGACCCGCTTCATTTGCACTCCTCAATGCCTCTCAGGTGGTATTCCATGCATGTCCCAGAGGAAGGAGGCCCAGGGGAACAGCCCACAACACGATAAAGGGACTATGTCTCCGATCTGGCCTGGAAGTTCCTCTAATGTTCTATCTGGGAACAGAAAAATCTGGGTCTATCTGCTGAGACTGTTGCCCTAAGCCCCAGTCCCAGATAAGCATACCACAATGAGTATCAGTATTTATTTTCTGTTGCTTGTGATTAACAGTAATACATACAACTTCTACTATGGTTGGTCACCAATTGGAAAGTCTTATCATACAAACCAACACCCCATGATTGCAACCCTGATGTTAAAGGTTTGGAAGGAAATTTGGTCCACTATTCAGGCCAATAAAGAGCATGTACTTTAAGACACATATTGAATAATACGATGAGCATATAGACATATATGACATATAACTCATATGGGGCATTTTGTCTCAAAAGAGTCCCAGTAAAGAATCAGATGTGCACAAACATATGTTTCTTCAGAAATTACGATAAGTTGATCCATAAAGAAAAGCCAGACTTTGCTAAGAGGAATATACAATGAAGGAAGAGACATCTTTCTATTTTTAATGACAGGCATGCACCACTCTCAAGTCTACAAAACAGATGATGTCATGCACTTAGTACTCTTGGGTAACTTAATTGTGTTTGCTTGAAAACAGCAAAGAGAGCTTACAGTAATGTCACATTCTGAGTCTGAATGAACCTGAAATCATCACTTTCATCATCTCTATATAAATCTGACATCTTAAATGAAAGAAGCCAAGATCTGCAGCATAGAAACAAAGTGCATCAGGTTGAAACTCCAGTCAGAGGTTTTCTTTTAATATGAGCTGACATTCACATAGCTGATTATGGTACGTTTGCCTTTTGGGTCAAGCTGTCAAAGCTAGTGTAACACAAGAGAAGTCAGGTAGAGGACTATTACCATTATGTCTCTTCTAAAAGTGATCAAAAAACAAATTAACAGAGACTACATTTAAATCTGCAGATTTTAAAATTTGCATCTGAATGTATTAATTTCAACACTTAAATAGAAATCCTTCATATTTTTGTTTTTTTAAATCCTCAGGCTTTTGGATAATTTTATGAAATAATACAATCTGGCTGTGTTTGAGGTGTGGCTAAAAACATGTAGTTCATGTTAAAGATGAAAAGAGAACTTTCACAGCCACAAGAATCAGCCGATTTTATGCTTGAAGGAACATGATGATTGATTAGCTGGTTAGTTATCGCCTCTTCTTCTACTTAGTTAAAACTTTGAAACATGACTTTTAGGTCACACTAAAAAGAACGGTAGCTGAGGGCTGCAAATAAAGGACTTCACAGCAAAGTAAAAAAGTCCAACAAAAATAAAATGTGACTCGCAAATTCAAAAAATATACTAACAGCACAAAACATGCAAAGAATAAATGCTGCAAAGGAGAAAACCTACAACCAGAGAAAACCGAGTTCAGCAAAGTGGAAGCGCCCTGCAAACACAAAACCTGCTATTATTACATTACTGATGCTAACGCACTTACACACAATACACAAGCAATGAGAGATATTACAAGTACCAAAACAACTGCAAGTTAAAGCAGCACTAATTCATTCATTCAGAAAGAATGTATTAAAAGTTATATGAAGAACTAAAATTATGTCACCATGTCTGCGTTGTTCTCCAGTTTCTCGTTTACAAGATACTCCGGTATGTGCATATAAATGGCTACCATTCAGGACTTAGCCGCTAGGCAGGGTTAGGTCAGGGTTTTAGCTGAAGTGGAGATGGAAAGTGCGTAACAGCCCCCCAAGGTGTGAAATTTTACTCATAGTTCAAGAAAGGCTGACAACTAGCTCCATATAATTGAAGTGTTTCAAACCACTAGAGGAGGGCAGTCATCTACTCATATTGCCATAACCACAAATATAACCATAAAATATTTTTTAAATGTATTTTAATGCAATTTCAGTTTTTGTTTATTTTTTTTTGGAAACTATTAAAAAATTTGAATCATTGTTCAACGTTTTATTTGATGTGTGACCATATAGATCTAACTCTGAGCACATATTTCTACTCATTTTTCCTTCTTTTCTCCATAGGCCAGATGATGGAGCAAGGCAGAGAGTTGTGAACATTCCCCACTACCTCTGATCTGTCCAAAAACGAGCCCAGTAGGACTCTAGAGGTCCACCGAGACAACATTATTCATGATTTGGTTTTGTCGTCTCTGTAGAAACAATTCAGTGTCTGAGCTCGGCACGGCTGGCTTGCCTCACGACTTCATCATGTTGAATTAAGTCAAACGTCTGAAGCCTGGCGGCATGCCAGAAGAGGTCAGTCTGGGCGGCCTGCCTATGAAAATACAACCCCCTCCCCTTCAGTGTTTCTAGCATGGAAAGGTGCTTGGCGAAGAGAAGAGTGTGTTTATAACTTAGGAGTTTTCAGAGATAAGCATCGCTGACACTGGCCCCACTCAAAATTTGAGTGGTATCGGTTAACCTCTCTGATGTATACTCATGGAAACTCAAGAGCATATATGCTGACATGAGTTTAATTCTGCACGTATGTTAATCATGATCAACCAATGGCTGTCCCAACTGCTGTCAGTCTGAGTTAAATCCATCTGCAATCTGCATCATTGACTACACCCAGTCTCTAAATAATAATGTCTCTCCTGCCGTTATTCTCGATTATATAGAATAGCGAAGGAGTTTTGAGTTGAGTTTTTTTTTTTAAAGGTAAAAGGAGTGCACGTCTTACACTTCCTATCTTTCCATTAAAAAAACAAAACAGATTACTAAGGCTACAAAATAATCAAGTGATTTAGGGAAATGCTATTTTATGCCACTTTAAATCATTGTCAGGTTTATAATAAAATAACAAACATTTTTACATTATTCTTTAAAATGAATTAAAAAGAGATGTGCCACTTATTATTTTCCTGTGTTAAACACGGACCAATGATAGAAGTAGTAACTCTAATATCAGAATTAGAAAATGCTTTATTGCCAAGTAGCATTTTCTTTTTTTTATTAAGTAGTTTCACACATATGAGAAAATGAAAAATTGGGCTCCAGTTGGGCACTGTTTACAAATTCAAAATTTATCAAATCAGACATGCTATTTATAACTGTTTCAACAAAAGCCACTGGAAAAGGTCTCTTTTTTTATGTCATTTATTTAAAAAAAATACAAATTTTTTAAATGCAGATTAATATGAATGCATTCTATAGAGAATAGATAAATGATGATAAATGATACATTTATAAATTATTTAAATCATTTAAATATCCCCCTACCACTTCTGTTTACTGAAGCGGATAAAAAACTTTATCTCAAATTTTTATGTAATGACAGATCAATATGTTTCATAATAAACCTTATGCTGCTGATGGGTAAATTTCATATTCATAAGTTTTTAAAGTCTGTTGTTCCTGAAATAGTCCTGCAGGTTTTAGAAGTTTCCCAGCTTAAACACATATATACACTGTCTCCATGTCTTTATTTTTGCATGGTTATATATATATAAAAAAAAGGGGGTCTAGCTTGAGATCACTAGGCCACTGAATGTAGTTTCCCCGTGATTGGCTGAAGTCTTTTGTCCCCATAGCAACCGTTTTTTCTAGCAACCTGACCGTTATTTTTGACCTTGGAGCGGAGACGGTGTCTTTCGGACAACATACAGGTAAGAATATGCCTATAAATATTTTAAATACTGTTTTTCAGAAAGTAACTAGTAAAGAGGGCATGAACTTGCTAGATTTGTGTCTGCTGCAGGCACCGAAGTTCAAGTTTCAACAGTCAATCAACTATTACCCAAAAAGATTAATGCTAACTGTCCCATCTTTTCGAAATGTTACTCTCAAACCAAGGGTTTGAGGGTAACAACAAAAGCAACACAAAAAAAGCCACAGCTTTAGGTGACGGTAACCGCAACGGGGGTCCTGAGCTGTGACAATAGGAGAGCTCTCACCGTTAGCTCAGAAGCGGCTAATGCTAGAGCCTAAAGGCCAAGCGCGGAGGTAGTGTGCTCGGGGCGGCAACTCCGCGCCTCTTCCGGACTGTAAAATTCCCTCACTGCTAAAGGTGTATCCCATGGTCTTAGGTTTGCATAGGGATATGTCTCTTCCAAAATTTTGGACCGACCTAATTTTCCTTACCAATAATTTGAACATTTTAATATTTATTGCAATTTAAAATACTCGCAGCTCTGCTGTCTGGCGGCTGCTGCTTCCACGCAATGCGGCCTTTCCCGGTCTTTTCATGTTTCTTTATCTCCTTCATTTTCACAGTTTTTTTTTTTTTCATGAAATCAAAATGTAAAAAATAAATACGGTTAATTCTACTTCATCTCCCACAGCCATCATTTTAGGGCTCTTTTAGTTGCATTGTAAATTCTTCCCGCGGTTGATTGACGTTCAGCACCGTTGCCTAGCAACCATCAATCTACCTAGAACTCTTTAGCTAACACAAAAATGGCTTTCAGATTAAATCTAACAGCGAAACAGGCTTTAGAAATCACTACCATTCTGTGTAGTATTTTTGCAGTATTTTTTTGATGCAACTTTTCTTCTTCTGTTATTTGCTGTTGTTTCTAAAAAAAAAATGCATAACGATATTACAGCTTTCATTGATTTATTTCAAACTCGAAGCTTTGTTTAGTTTAAAAAAATAATCAAAATTTTTTAAAAAATTAACCGATTAATCGATTAATCGAATCGCAGTGTATTCTTGAGTATCGCAAATAATGGAATCGCTGGGTCAGGAAATCAATACTGAATCGAATCGCCATGATGGATGTGATTTACACCCCTAGTAGTGATACGGTATGAAAGGGAGAGACCAATGAGGAGGACTGGGGAGGAAGCGGCTCAGATTCTGACAGCGAGACCGAGGATGATCAACCATCCCCGGAAAAAAACGCAGACGTATCAGTGACCCATCAGACAATAGTAAAACTTTTGTTCAAGTTTTGGATAGCACTGCCCACACCTTTGCCGGTCCACTCACACAAATGGCTCGGATGTGTCGGATCAGATGATCAGATTCTATCAAAGTTCCGACTCGAATGCGGCCTGTGGCTGTATTTTACAATCTCATAGCAGAGCAGCTATAGACGCGTTGGTTTTGTTTAGGATCTGTTTGAACGTCATCATCTCACGCAGAGATTTTATATTTAAACATAGGAGAGAGTTTGGATTTGTGGAACTTGAGAAATGTTAGTAACCAACATTAGGATTTCTTTATTAAACTAAATATTCTGAGTCAAACAGGAGTTCAGAAAACTTCTGTTAAAATGACCAAAGACTGTAAACTATCAACATTTCTGATTCCCTTTTACAAATATTTCTTTGCTATTAATATTTTCATTTTCGACGGCAGTTCAGGTATAAATAACAGGTGTTACTTCTTTTGTAGAACATAACATGAGAAGGATGCTAAAGATCTGCTATTTTTTGTTTTCCACATTAAAATAGTGCTATTTAATTAACTTCTACTTCTAGAAATAGGATAAAGACAAACAGAGCAAATCTATTTACACTGATTATATTTTTCTTGATTTCCACACAGTTCATAAGTAAATTAGTTCAAACATTAATGTCTGGTAAATAATGCTTGAATCTGGCTGTTTATTTTGGATATTATTACATTACAGATAAGATAGTTTTATATTGTCTTTTATAATTGTTAAACGTAATTTTATATTTGAAAAAAACTTAGGCTCATTCTTAGTGTTGTGCTTTGTAGATGATGCCACTAAAACAGAAAATAGACATAAAGTGCTATTTAAACAGTCAGACAGTAAGCAATATAGGATGATGATGATGATGATGATGAAAGGTTTTGCTACATTTAATCCTTTACTATTAAAAACCCACTTTTATAATAGAAACATTATATGATTGCATGGAACACAGATATAATGCTACAGAGCAGCCTCAAGGTGAAGCAGCTGCCCTTCAGTGCTGTATTATGAAAGAAATGTATTTGGAAAATACATTTGCAAATAAAATTAGGGCTGCAACTTATGATTACTTTGCAAATTGATTAATCCATCAATGATTTTTTTATAGACAAAGGTTCCTTAAAGAAGATTTTTTCTAAATTAAACAAGGTGAAACAGAAACGCTTCCTCTTGAGGAATTCTGGATGGAGAATATTAACAGACAAAATTTTTTTTTTGGTCTTAAATGCAAAATGTTTACATATTTTTTTACAATCTTGGTATAATTCCTGCTCTAAGTGGGTCGCTCTGTCGGCTAAAGGCACATTTCAGAGGCCCTATACTCCAGTTAACGATTAATCAATTACTAAATTAGGTGACAATTATTTAAATAATCCATTAATATGATTTTTTCATCCCAAGATAAAATATATGAAATTGGCTTCACAGATTAACTATATCCCATATGTACAACTTGTAAAGTGAAGTTAATATTTTAAATGCTCAGTGTCAGGTCCTTTTATAGTTCCAGTGCAGATCTAAATACAATACATTTATTTTGCTGTCCCTTGAATGTATTATTTTGCATGATAAAGAGAGAGCATATTAGATAAAAAAAAATAAAAGTGGGGTTTACCTCTGTTTACCTCTACACAATTCTATATCTTCAAAAGAAAACATAAGATTAATCCACATGTAACAGACATATTTAGCAATATTTGGTTATATAGACACTGTCTTAGTCGCTGGTAAGTTTAAATGCAAACCTTTTCAAAGTGGAAAAAAGTCCTAATTCCACATTCGTTAGAGCCAGTGATTTTTATTAATGTAGCAAGAAATGCTGCTGTTCTCTTTAAAAAAATGTGCCCTGATGTTTACATTAGGCATAAAAAAAGAGCATCTATTTTTGCATAGGACCAATGACACCAGACCAATGTAAATGAAGACTAATAGTGTCCCTACCAAAGTTGAAATCAAACCTACGCCCTTGCATGTTATGCAATAAATTTTTAAATAAAAAAAAAAAGAAAAAAGAAAAATTTTCCATTTTAAAATCTAAAGTGTTTTTTTTTTAAGTAGAGAACAACAATCGTTCAGTTTGGTATATAGACAATTTGCTGATTCACA
>NW_015150874.1:0-1478 GCF_000732505.1 Cyprinodon variegatus | reverse complement strand
CGCTGCGCTGCTTTAGTCCTGGTCCGGATGGAAAAATGGCAGCATTTCATAAAACGAAAGCACCATGATGGACTACCTTGAAAATGTTCAATTTTAATTTCTTCCGCTAGCGTTACTGCTTTTAGTCGAACAGTGACCGTCGAAACGCTGGCCCCACTCGTTCTTTGCTCGATGATCCACCGCTCGAGTCTTTCCTCCAACTCGGGCCACCTCGCCTTATGTCCGCGGAAACTCAGCTGCGTCTTCTTCACCTCCTGGAGTTCGTTTTCCAGCTTCCTCCACTTGCCAACCATCGATTCATTTATCTTGAATTCTCTCGCGGCTGCTCGATTTCCATGTTCCTCTGCGTAGCTGATAGCCTGCAGTTTAAACTGTGCTTCATAGGCGTGTCTCTTTGCCATTTTTAGGGTTGTTAAGACAACAATGTTCTGCATAAAGTACATACCTGTTCTTTTATACACAAGCCACGCCCACACTTCCCCCTTTAACATTCTCATATACTCATGGTGGTCTCAACAACGTCCGCAGATGGGCGCACCGCACCACAACTTTGTGTAGAAAACATCTGCAAGATTTCAAGAGATTCCTCTGACACGGGGCCGGACTGGGCAAAACTGGTGAAACAGAAAGCAAAGGTCCATTCCTAAGTTTTTGTCTGGGTGCCTAGGGAAATAATGAGGTTGACATCAGGAGGCTATCAGCCAACTTTTCTTCTGCATCCCCAGTAGAAATTTTGCTCTAGCTATGTTGCTAAAAAGTTGTTCAAATGTGAAAACCAGAAAGACAGTATGTCTTAGACTTAGATAGATTTATTTCGTCATTTTTTATACACATGTGTAAACAAAGCATCTGATGCTTCGAAGTCTCTTTCCAAAGGGCAGCAGGGAGAACAGTCCATGGTGGGGGTGTGAGGGGTCAATGATAATGTTACGGGCTCGGGACACGCAGCGCTGGGATGAAATGTCTTTAATGGAGGGAAGAGGAGCCCTGATGATCTTCTCTGCTGTTCTTACTACGCTCCTCACTTTCTTCCAGTCTTAGGCGCTGCAGCCTCCACACCACACAGTGAGACAGCTGGTCAGAATGCTCTCTATGGTGCTTCTGTAGAAGGTGGTGAGGATGATGGGGGGCAGGTGGGCTCTTCTCATCCTCCGCAGGAAGTACATGCGTTTCTGTGCCCTTTTGACCAGTGAGGTGGTGATTACATTCCTGGTGAGGTTGTCTGTGATGTGCACCCCCAGGAATTTGGTGCTGTTGACCACCTCTACAGCTGAGCTGTTGATGACCAGTGGAGTGTGGTTAGTCCGGTTCTTCCTGAAGTCCAAGATGATCTCATTCGTCTTCTCCATGTTCAGGATCAGGCTGTTATCTTTACACCAGTCCACCAGCTGCTCCACCTCCTCTCTGTAGTCCTGGTCGTTGTTGTCTCTGATGAGGCCTGCCACCGTGGTGTCGTCTGCAAACTTTTCTATCTATCT
>NW_015150873.1:710029-752392 GCF_000732505.1 Cyprinodon variegatus | reverse complement strand
AATTTTGTTAAAACCAGCTCTCTAGACAATTTCATTTTTATTAAAGAGCACCCTTAAACAGTAAACGCATAAAAAAACAGTACTATAAACACATGACTGTATATTTACATTTCTATTTCATTTTTTTTTTTATAATAAAATATAATTAATATAATAAAATACAACCAAACAACCCATACAATAACCCAACTGTGTGTTTAGGGAATCTCTTGTCCAGTTTAAAGTCTCTTGCAGGGTTCAACAGGCTTACTACTTTGAGCACCTCCATACATGATGCTCCCTCCACCTTATTTCAGGATGGGGATGTTGTGTTCACCCCCTGAAACGTGTTTGCCTTGTCCCATCATGACTTGTAGTGAAATACAAGGGGTCTCTTTGGAATAGAGATAAAGGCCACACCAGTCAGATTTGTTTGTCAAATTAATACTTGTCCTTTTACTTAATCTTCACAATTATGCATTGCTTTGTGTGGGGCATTTTTATAAAATTCCAAGAAATAACACAAAAAACTATATTTGTCAATTAACTTTATGGTTAAAAAAAAAAAAATAATTTTAAGGGTTTGAAGAATTTTGCTTAATATTATTTAGAAGTTCTTGGCAATTAGAATGAAGCATGCAGGTTATAGATCTAAGCAGTGTTATTCATAACCACCTGTGTGTAACTGAACTCTACTTTATTACAACAGGACCTTCCAGAGTTCTTTGAGGATAATATGGAAACCTGGATGACCAACTTTCACGGCCTTCTGACTCTGGACAATAAGCTTTTACAAACAGATGTGCGTCGTCCTCTCCATACTGCAGGAAGCATGTATTTTTTATTTTTTTTATTTTAAATGTTAAATTATTTGACTTAGGATGAAGAGGAGGCTGGTCTCCTGGAGCTGCTGAAGTCTCAGATCTGTGACAACGCGGCTCTTTACGCTCAAAAGTACGATGAGGAGTTTCAGCCGTACCTGCCACGCTTTGTTACTGCAATCTGGGGCCTTCTGGTCTCCACCGGCCAGGAAGTCAAATATGACCTGGTGAGACAAGTGGGCTTTTTATTTCTACTACAAATTTTTTTTTATATATATATATATATATATATATATATATATATATATATATATATATATTCAAATTATCTTACTGTTTGCACAAACCAATAACAATACACCCACCCCCTCCCCAGCTTGTAAGCAATGCTATCCAGTTTTTAGCATCAGTTTGTGAAAGGCCGCACTACAAGCATCTGTTCGAGGACCAGAACACACTCACCAGCATCTGTGAGAAGGTCATTGTGCCCAACATGGAGTTCAGAAGTAAGCGCTCAGATGTCCTCTGCTGTTCTGAGGTCTGATCCATGTTTATCTCTGTAGTGGCACCAACTAGATTGCTGTCTGTCTAACTACAGGTGCAGATGAGGAGGCTTTTGAAGATAACTCTGAGGAATACATCCGGAGAGATCTTGAGGGATCTGGTAAATTTTGAGATTGTTTAAATAACTAATCTTAATGACAATATTGAAATGTTGTATTTTCAATGATTTTAGACAGTATAGTAATGCACATAAACGATGCTCATTTATTTAGAGGCTTCCATTTAAAAGATGCTAACTTTATTTGCTGTTGGGTCATCATATTTATGTATTAATGCCTCTGGTTAAAAAGAAACCTCTTTGTTTGCTTCCTTCAGACATTGACACTCGCCGCAGGGCAGCATGCGACTTGGTGAGGGGCCTCTGTAAGTTTTTTGAGGGGCCAGTCACAGCCATCTTCTCTGGCTATGTGAACTCGATGCTTACAGAATATGCTAAGAACCCCGGGCAGAACTGGAAACACAAAGATGCAGCCATCTATCTGGTCACATCGCTGGCATCCAAAGCCCAGACGCAGAAGGTAAACAAAAGTCCTGGAAGTTTTAAAGGGTTCATTATGCTTTATGTTGATTTGTTTACATTTTTGTTTGTATTTTAACAGCATGGAATTACACAAGCCAATGAACTGGTGAATCTGACTGAATTCTTTGTGAACCATATTCTCCCCGATTTAAAATCATCCAATGGTAAGACTTCTCTTGATGTTTGGAACGACAAAGAATTTTCTTGTTGGGTTATGTTGAAATAAGTGACTGGTTCATGAGGCGTCATGAAGCATTCAGACATATATACACCATATCGATACTGTGTCACTGAATACTGACACCTGTTGGGCATTTAAAATCACTAAACTGACACTGATTTCATGACCAATAATATGATTTAGGCCATAGTTTGCTATAATGTATTATTTCATTACTATTGTTTACATTTTTAAGGAGCATATTAGAAGTGTCTTCCTTCAGGTTTTGCAGAGCAGCACCTGTTGCATATCTTAAGGTCCCAATTAAGTAGTTTCTAATAAACCTTTCAGAGGCTGGAGACCAATGCTGGATTGATGCACATAAGGAGGGCTTAGGAAATGAATTTGGTTATTGTGATTAAATATTAAAGTAACAGTCAGCCAACTTGATCATAAAATCCTAACCTATATTAATCACTCTAAAACATGCCATTTGCTGAAAGGATAACCTATTTACACCAGCCATTAGGACAAAACTTATGTAAAAAAAAAAAAAATATTTATGCTATTTTTGTATTACATGAATAGGTATATGTATCTTATATTGCTTATATTCCATTTACAACTTATACAAATGGTGATAACTTTTTATAAATAGAATGAACCAGAATAAACCTGTTGATTATTTTTAGATGAATCTGTTACTAATCGGACAGCCAAACTTCCTTAAAGAAGACTTTTTACGTAATTAAACCAGGTGAAACTAAAACTTTTCCACTTGACGAGTTGTGGATAAAGCATATACTGCTTCAAGTGGATCGTCTGTCAGCTAAAAGCATGTTTCGAAGTCTCTATACTCTTTTTAACGATTGATCGATTACAAAATTAGTTGATTCTTTCAATAATTGATTAATCAGATTAATTGTTTCAGCCCTGGATTACTAAAAGGATCGATATCCGCAGCCCTATACACCAGTAGAACTCTGTGTGTTTGATGCACTGATTGACTTGTATTGATCTGTTGTAGTTCATGGAGTGAAAACATATGCAGCCTTACATTTCAAGCCAACATTAGTATGCACTGTAATATTTACCTGGTGTTTTTATTGCTTTAATTAGCAAAGCAGGGCTGGGGATAGACTTCTCTAAAAAAAAAAAAAATTGTTTCATAATTCTATTGCAGTTAACCAAATTATAAAAGTGAGGCTTACGTTTTTAATCTTGCAGCTGTCTTCTAGCTTCCTGTGGTAATAATGCATCAGAATGAAATTTGATTCAGAGTTTAACCCATCCCATTTGGGAATAAAGGGCTACTACTGTACATTAACAATGGGCCATTATGGGACTACGGGTCTTGATAAAGTAACTACCATATCAACTTGGAAGGATTGTAGCAGAAGCAATTATTTGAGTAATTAAATACTGATGTGTTAAAAATGATTATTTTGAAAAAGCTCAATCATGTTTATAATCTCCCTGCAGTTAACGAGTTCCCAGTGCTGAAGGCGGATGCAATCAAGTATGTTATGATCTTCCGAAGTCAGGTATGAAACCTCTGTTTCTCCATAACTTGTTTAGTGTTTTAAATGAAAATTGAATTCCTCACTTTAAGATTCCTCGTTTCCTTCCCTCCAGCTTCCTAAGGAGCAGTTGCTGCAGGCAGTTCCTCTCCTGATAACACACCTGCAGGCGGAGAGCACAGTTGAACACACTTATGCTGCGCATGCATTGGAGAGGCTGTTCACAATGAGAGGCCCCAATAACGCAACACTGTAAGTTTCAAACAATAATGAGGAACCGATTCACACCCCAGTTGGTGCAATATGATGTTCTTAACTAGGCAGACTGTAACATTTTTAGTATTTCCACCATCTTGGCTTAAAATGACAATGATTGAATACTTTCTAGTTAATCATTTTCACAGTATTCTTTCAGTGTGCATTTTCTTAGCTGGGACTGGGAGATTTCTAACGTAAATCTTCTTTTAGTATCACTTCAGCAGAGATGGCACCTTTTACTGAGCAGCTGCTCACCAACCTCTTCAAAGCACTGAGTCTTCCTGGTTCTGCAGAAAATGAGTATATCATGAAAGGTAATCATCTGTTTCTTTCCTCTGTGTTATAAGTTGAAAGTTAACAGCAAACTAAAGTTTGTTTGCCTTCATCCCTGAAGCCATCATGCGCAGCTTCTCCCTGCTCCAGGAGGCCATAGTTCCTTACATTCCCTCTCTGATTGGTCAGCTCACTCATAAACTCCTCTTGGTCAGCAAGGTAACAGTTTTTTGTTGTTGTTTTTTTTTTTTTTGAGTAGAAATAGATTTGTCACATTTCCTCTGGGTTATTTGTCTCAATTATGGGTTTGTTTGTTTGTTTTTTTTTCTCCCAGAATCCCAGCAAGCCTCATTTTAATCACTACCTGTTTGAGTCTCTGTGCCTGTCTGTGCGGATCACCTGCAAGGCTAACCCTGCCACAGTCAGCAGCTTTGAGGAGGCTCTTTTCCCCGTCTTTACAGAAATCCTTCAGAACGACGTTCAAGGTATTTTAGTTGTGCGTCAAACCCTCCTGATGTTCGTGATGTGTTAATGCAATAAGGGGACTGACTCTTGTTTGTTTCTTTTGTAGAGTTTCTTCCATATGTGTTCCAGGTGATGTCTCTTCTCCTTGAGATCCACTCCAACTCTATTCCTGCTTCCTACATGGCTTTGTTCCCCCACCTGCTCCAGCCCATACTGTGGGAACGCACGGGGAATATACCTCCTCTTGTGCGTCTGCTGCAAGCTTACCTAGAGAAGGGAGGGGCAGCTATCGCTACTTCAGCAGCTGACAAAATTGTAAGTAGCTTCTAGAATTTTTTTTTTTTTTAAATCCATTTGCCTGCCATGTTTTTGTTAAAGGCATATGGACCAAACTCTAAGAAGGAAAATGCTGTTTATATTTAGTTGATTGTAGATGTATACTAAAGTTTCTCTATTCCACTTATTCTCGCACTTTTCCATCTCAGCCTGGATTGCTTGGAGTTTTCCAGAAGCTCATTGCCTCCAAGGCCAATGACCATCAGGGATTTTATCTCCTCAACAGCATCATAGAGAACATGCCCCCGTAAGCCTCCCAGGGTTCTTTGATCCGCTTTTAATTCCTAACATAATAAGCAGAATGGTTTTTGTTACTCAAATGTTTTTGTGTTGCTTTTCCAGGGAGTCCATCACTCAGTACAGGAGACAGATCTTTATCTTGCTCTTCCAGCGGCTCCAGAACTCTAAAACTACAAAGTTTATTAAAAGTGAGTATCTGGATTGTCAATGCCATTTTCTTTGATTTTTATATTTTCTAACTTTTATTATAATGGCAATTTGAACAGCTATACAGTGAGGAAAATAAGTTCTTGAAAACCCTTCTATTTTGCAAGTTCTTCCTCTTGGAAATCACAGACAGGTCTGAAATTGTCATTGTTGTTGCCTGTCCACTGTGAGGGACATAACCTAAAAAAAGAAAAGAAAAAAAAAATTCCAGAAATCAAAATGTATTTTTTTTAAACTATCTTTATGATACAGCTGCAAATAAGTATTTAAACACCTGAGAAAATCACTGTTAATGTTTGCACACACTGGAGAAGGGATTTTGTCCCACTCCTCCACACAGATCTTCTCTAGATCAGTCAGGTTTCTGGGCTTTCGCTGAGAAACATTGAGTTTAAGCTCCCTCCAAAGGTTCTCAATAGGGTTTAGGTCTGGAGACTGACCAGGCCGTGCCAGAACCTTGATATGCTTCTTCCAGAGCCACTCCTTGGTTATCCTGGCTGTAAGCTTTGGCTAATTGTCATAGGGGAAGACCCAGCCTCGACCCATCTTCAATGCTGTGCCTGAGGGAAGGAGGTTCTTCCACAGAATCTCGCAATATGTGGCCCCGGTCATCCTCTCATTAATACAGTGCGGTCACCCGTCCCATGTGCAGAAAAAATTACCCAAAGCATGATGCTACCACCCCCATTCTTTGCAGTATTCATGTTGTTCTTGGGATGGTACTATTCTTACTTCTTTCTCCAAACAGAGTTGGTGGAATTGTTCCAATACTTATTGTCCTCACTGTATGCAGTGATTTGCTTTGTTTGAAATCCCAGAACGTGCAATAAAATAGCTTTGCATGCTACTGTGTACCTTTCACTCTAGTACCAATTAAAAACTAGTTGGTCCAACTGTCTGCTGTAGTTTACAATTTGATACACTTTAATTCTTACATGCTTTTAAATGTGCCTCTAACTTTAAAGTATGAAGAGGTTTAAGGTGTGATGCAACAGAGCTTTATCACACAAGCCAGGTTTCCATCCAAATTTCATGAGAATTTTAAAAAGCTGAAAAAAATGCAAAATGTGTTTTATTTGATATGTGAATATTTGTAATGTAGTTATTATTGAAGTTACAGTTGGCTGTAATGCACAGGAAGCAGAGGTGGTTAGATGAGCACAGACTGCAGAACAGGAGGTTTTAAGTTTTACTTGATCACATCAGAATGTGTTAATGATGTACATGCCAATCACAAATCATCACAAGCAATGTAAAAACTTTTTTGAGAAATGTATTGATTTACATTTTGTTTCTATCAAACTTTTGTAATGCGATAAAATGTGCAAAAAAAAATATGAAAATACATTTAGGGGACTTAATTTGTTACCCTGCATAATACATGGAAATAAAAAAAAAAAAAGAAAAAGGGTGAACACTACAATAATAGTTTTAGCAGTAATAGAAGACTGGCGTTATTTGATTTTATTTGAATATAACAGTTTTTATGAAACTCTTTGGGAACCAAGGTTACCTAAAAAGAAGTGCATTGTGTCAAAACTAGTAAAGCATTTTTAATAAATGTTAACGGTTAGCCTAGCAAATGCGTGAATAACAACATCCCACTAAAAAAGGAGATTCTCATCACAGAAAAAAGACAAACTCTGAAATATAAACACAAAACCATATTTTCAGCTCTAAAGTATTTGAAAAGGTTTACATTTAAAAGAAAAGGAAAAAGACTTAAGTAAAATTTCTAAGTCACTTTTATGAGTTTCATTGTTTTGGACTGACTTAAGTTTCAGTATTTCAGAGGTGCCTCAGCTGAATGTAATTGATATTAACTGTACAGCAGTGATCTAGATCATTTCATTTATTTCTTTTAATCGAAGATGTTCGTAATGCAGCCTAAAATAAATATTTTTGTTTCTGTCCTCAAAGGTTTTTTGGTGTTTGTGAATTTATATTGTGCCAAATATGGAGCCATTGCACTTCAGGAGATCTTCGACAGCATTCAGACAAAGTACGCAACTTCTTTTTTTTTTTTTTTTTACAATATAAACAATTGGTCACTTTAAAGCAGCACTAATCTTACATTTTACACATAAATGCTGCTTTTTGAAATGTGCTGTTAGTAACTGTTATTCTGTATGCTGGATTTCAAAATAAAATCTGCCCCGCGGCATTCTACCTTTATAGCGGTAGAATGCTGAATTGTAGTATCTCGATTTTGTATAGTTTTTATTTGACTGAATTGATACGTTTTTGCATTTGACTATTTTAACGTTTTTGATCCGCAGAATGTTTGGGATGGTGTTGGAGAAAATCATTATTCCAGAGGTTCAGAAGGTGTCTGGAGCAGTGGAGAAGAAGATCTGTGCTGTGGGCATTATAAAAATCCTCACGGAGTGCCCCGCCATGATGGATACAGAGTACACAAAGCTATGGTAAGAGCTAGCTTCGACTAAAGTGTACCTTGAATTATAGCTGTCATCCCAGTGATCTAGTCCTCTGATGTCCCCTTTAAATGGATCCTTTAAAGTTCTTTAACACAAAACTTCATGAACTAAATGGGTATGTCACTGTAGCGCAGTATACAGTAATGTAACTTTACTGTTCATCACACTGAACTGCTTTTATTCATGGATTCACCAGGAATAGGTCAGACAAAAAAAAAAGTATATAATCAGTTTTGTGCCTTTTGTAAACATGTTTAATTTACTGTTATCTTAACATTATAAAAAAAGGTCATCTTTATTCATGATTTAAGAGGTTTTTTTTGTTTTCTTCTAAAGCCGGTTATACACTGAATGATTTTTTTTATTTTTATTTTTTTGCCTATTTTAGGCTGATTCTCCAGTTGTGCGAGAATTTTTTGGGCAGGGTTTCAGGCTCATCTTGCGTCCTGCTTCGCGTAGTATACAGGGGTTAACGAGGGGCGATTAGCCTCTCACAACCCCCCGATCAGGAATCAGAAGGTCAGGAGCAAATCAAACATGTTTGAAATTCAATCGGCCGTCGTGAGGTCTTCGTGGACAAATCCTGCTGTTGGAAGCAGAGCTACTAGTGTCTACGAGTCGATTTACCAGAACCTAAAGCACTGTGCACATGCATACAAGCGAGTTCTTTCAGATTGACTAATGCAACCAGCACCATCTCTTGGCGCTGTTTCTGACGTGTGGTTTTTGGAAGTGCAATGTGAGCAGGTAGATCGCATCAGTGCGTCGAGCTGCACAGTGTGAGAAAATTCATCATGATCTGTGAACTTTTAAACCCTGCTGTTTCATCGTACATTTTGAGCTGTAGCTGCGTGCAACAATTGAAAATATCACACAATGTATGCCCGGCTTAAGTTTTGAGCAGTTCACTAACATTAGGAATAGTAAATGGATTGGCTGCTGCTGCTGTCAGCTTGTTCGCTCAGAAGACTTGATGAGGGAGCGTGTGTGAGATGCACATAGATTATTCACATAAATTTTTGCCCTCTGGTTAGTGGCACAAATATAACACCATGTTGCATGCTAACATGGTCAAATCCCCCTCCCTCCTGCCACTGGGCATATTATCAGAAAGTGCCTCAGTTATAGTGAGTTACTTTTTTGTTGTGTACTAAAGGCAGATTCCAGGAAAAACAACGTATTGAACTATTAAAATGGCTCATTTTGAATATATTTGCTTAGGACCCCTCTGCTCCAGGCTCTTATTGGCCTGTTTGAGTTACCAGAAGATGACAGCATCCCAGACGACGAGCACTTCATTGACATAGAAGACGCCCCAGGCTATCAGACAGCCTTCTCACAGCTCGCCTTCGCTGGAAGGAAGGAACACGATCCAATTGGAGATGCGGTTGGCAACCCAAAGATCCTGTTGGCCCAGTCGCTTCACAAGCTTTCAACTGCCTGTCCTGGAAGGGTATGTTCCAGTTCATTGTCTATGATTCTTCTTGCTATATCAAGATTGATTCCTTTAACCCTTTGTGACCTTTAGCATCCTCAGTGTGGGTGTTTCCCTCCAACAGGAAGCTGTGAATACTAATTATTATAATTTCCAGATAACTATTGGATCTGTTTTTTTCTCTCTACCTAGGGTATCCACATTCCCTCTGGGTGATTCCTCCTTCCTGTCTTTTTCTTTCTTGCAGCCTTCCTTTCTTTTTTCCTGATACCATTTGTCTTATATTTACCTCCATCTTTCTTCCTTCCTGTTGTCCATTCTTTTTTCCTCCATGTACCCTCCTTCCTTGCTTTCTTTTTTTTTCATATTTGAAACTTAATGTGTGGATTCATATTTTAGGAATAAAATGGTTCTCATACTTTGATCATTAATATTTCATATTTTAATCATTGTCTTTGTTGTTGTTTTTTTTGTCCTTTTACACATACAGTCTGTGAATACAAAAATGCATTTGCCAAACACAGGCATTAAATAATATACAAAAAATTGACCCGTACAAAGTAACCCCATTTAGCCCACCCAGGTCACTGAATATTTCATATTTTAAACTGAACAAAGGACTCGGAAAAACAAAATTTGGACCACTATGTCATTTTTAGATAGTAAAATGTGTAGGAATCCTCTACTGGAAGTAAGAAAAGCTATTTCTGAAGTGCATCATGTATGACAATTAATGCAAATGTTGCCCCCTTGTGTCTGTTTTTGGCACAGGTTCCCTCCATGCTGAGCACCAGTCTGAATGCGGATGCCCTGAAGTTTCTGCAGGGATATTTGCAGGCAGCGAATGTGCAGCTGGTTTAAAACAAAGATGCGGATGACTATGCAAATGCTGCAGACACAGTTAGCCCTAGTCAGCTCACAGATCAATTACAGCTGAGATCATGACTCCATGATGGATTAAAAAATAAACAGCAGGATTTTGCCTGAAAATGGGAGGTCTTTTCATAAGAAAACGTTTTAAGTGTTTTTAAAGACGACCAAATGGTGGCAAAGCAAAATTTATCCTCTTTGGTAATGTCAACAGGAATTTAGGTTGGTGTCCATGCACTGGTAACATAACAAATTTGAATTGAAGAGTATTAGAACAGAAGTGAAGAGATTTCCTTATTAACAGTTTTGTTGGTTGGCATTGGTTCTTGATCATAGTGACTTCACTCTGATCACACATCTGTCCTTTGTTTCTGTTGCATGTGTTCCTCCCATTTGTTGCAGTCTTGTGCTTTTGTTTTCAACACTTTGTCATGTGAATAAAGAGACACACTTGTGTACATCTGTCACTAGTGCTGTTTTACTTCTAAACTGGGTTCTTATTCAACTTTATTATAAAAATATTTTTGAAGTAATCTGCTTTGTATTCTATTTAACCAATAATTCCGTTTTTAGTCTTGTGTATAAGTCAAGCATCTTTTGAGGAAAAATGTCTTATTGCACCATAACGTGAAAATACAACCTGTATGTTTACTGGTTCAATAAAATTATGAATATTAAAGGTAGTCAAAATCTTTGAAATGTCGTTAAGTGAAACCATTGCTGAAATTTTACAAGCCCAAATTTCTTGGGTTAGGGTTGATTATTTGCTGACATAATGAAAACCCAAAATTCAGTTTATTACGATATTTCATAATGATCCTAAACATCTTGTTAAACTGAAATGCCAAGCTTCTAAAAAGCACTCCATCCTTTTACATGATTTAAATCAGAAATGCATTGAGACATTCAGATCATCCTTTGGTTCTGAAGTTTAAAGAAAGGCCATGTTGCTTCCAAACTGTGCTTTAGCTCATTTTAGCTGTTCTAAGGTTCATGCCAGTTCACTGTTCAGACGGTAACACCATGGGAACCAGTTTTGGTACCCTTGCCAGCGTAGGTGGCTATCAGCTTCTACTGGAAAATTAAATAATCTACATAACCTTTTGTCAGGAGAAGGAAGCATAACGTGCTGAAACAAATCCTAGTAGATAGCTGTAAAGCAGGTCATCACCAGCAGAAGATATTCAATTCAAACACACATTGGTCCCAGAGGAAAATGTGATGTGGTTTTTTTACAGAGTTCTAGATGTGCATACCTGCAGGCAGGAAGGATCCTCCAGCTTGTATAAAGACTGTTGTTGTGTAACACATTCTGAAGAGGATGTACACTGTATCCAAAATGTTCTTCATTTTATGACTTATTCATTGTAAAATCATCTCCAGAGGTTCTAGAGGAGTTCTTGAGGAGTTGAGCTTGTTTCAGTAATTTGCTCTAATGCCATTACCCCAGCAGAATATGCCAGAAGTGATCACACTCTTCACAATAGACTTATACAACATATGTAACATCTTGCTGCAAACACTGAAGGACCTGATACTCCTTAGGAAGTACAGTCTGAGAAAATCTATTTAAAAGAAAGTTATGTTTTTTTTTGAAAAAGACCAAGTTTCTGCTAAATTTATTTTAAATCTTTATATACACCTTTAATAGGAAACTATCATAAAATCCTTAACACAATCCTTGGCATTTACTTAATTCCATTCAAAAACACAAAAGACTCAGGGGGATTTCATGTGGCCATTTGATGTCTTCGTCTCAGTGTTCTTGATGAATGGCAGCATACATCTATCACCTCCCATGAAGCGATACGTCACAACGTTGGCCTCCCAAGGCAGCACCCTGTAAAATATACGATACAAGTCAATATTTAATCCAAATGGCCATGGCCGTTTCTCATGTCTAATAAGTAGCCTACTCACGCTCTTGCGATGAAGGGGATGTACATTATACGAGGAATGCAGACCATCTCTTGCTCTCCTAATATGGCTTTCATGGACTGCTGCACCGTATAGAGAGGCTCAAGTGGAGGAATCAAACTCTGAATCTCTTTCCTGGAAGGTTTGCAAAAAAAAAAAAAAGTTCTAATGCAACCTGTCAGATGGGCTGAAAGATGTCCCGCAGCATCTCACCTGATCTCACAGCCTGCAAACATCCCTGTGTCAACAATGTAGGGGCACACTAAAGTGGTTTTGATGCCATCGTTGTTTTCTGCTCGCAGTTCATGTGCTAGTGATTCGTGGAAACCAACAGCACCAAACTTACTGGCACAGTAATCCTGCAAGAGAGTAGAACTGTTCAGGCCACTTGGTGTGCTTTTATAATGGTCAGGCTTTATTTTGGGGAGGGGGGTAATGGGTGTCGTGCCACATACCTCTACACACGCTGTGGTGAACAGTCCAAGTGCGCTTGCAATGGTGACAATGTGGCCATGGTTCCTTGATTTCATTTGTGGCAAGAAGGCTTTTGTCATCTGTTCAGGATAGATAATTTTGTGATTAAAACTTTAAAAAATGTGGTGAGGAATCTCTTAAATGTCACCTATTAATGCCAGGGGCCTAAAAGCCTACATGTTATGAATGCTGGCGTACCATAAATAATAAATTATGAACAGTTTAGTTTGTGCCTTCAACTCGTTGCCCATAGGAAGACGTTACTTGGATTACAAAACAGAATATCTTCAGAACAGCTCCAAATGACACAAAACTAATATGGGTAAGTAGAACATGATGTAATAACTTAAAATCAAGGGGCTAATGTAAAAAAAACAGTGTTCCCCTTTAAGGGGAATGTTCAAACTTATTAAGCATTTACATTTTTTAATATTAACAATTACCTGACAACTAAAGTGCTGTGGTTAATTATGCATATCAAAATACTAACATTAAAGTTGAAATATACAGAATTCATGCCCTTTTAGAACTAAATTTGATGTTATATGGGGTAAAGAGAAAATGATGTGTCTATGCAAGTCATCTAGTCATAGATAAATAACTACTTTAACAATAACTTAGAAATCCTTTTAATGTAGATATTAGTACGTATAAATATTAATAAATTGTATGCAGAAAAAAAATGTGATAAAAGTAGGTAAGTAATAACAATGTTAAAGATGTTCACCCCAGAAGTTTTGTCCACTATACCTTTTATTTAGACATGATGTTTTAATATATGTGTCTTTATTAGGAAAGGCTGTAGGAAAGTATAGTTTGTCTTTATTTACCGGTAGATAATATGGAAGTTGTGCTCGTTCCTGTTGGAACAGTGTAGATTGACTGTGAGGTTCTGGCGCCTATCCGTTCTCAGCCACCCCTGAGTGTACATTGGTTATTGACTGGCCACCCCTAATAAAAATTTTCTGGGTATGCCTCTGGTAACTGGGGTGCTGTGTTATCAGTTGCTTTCTGTCAGACATGTTTGATGAGGTGTTTTGCTATTGTGCAACACTGGACAGAAACCCCACATCTGCTAGTTGGAAAATGAGAGACAAATATAACTGCAGGCCAATGATGGAGGAACCTGATTTCCTGAACACTAACATCAGCTGATCAGCTCCATGCAGCATTTATGCAGCAATTCATTAGAAATAACCCCCTTGCAGGTATTGGGTGCATACACGAAACAGCAGATAGGGACAAACTTTTTAGTTTCTCAATTTTCTATCTTGCAATTCATTGTATTGGATTGGGTGACAGATCTTATGACTTATGCATGCCTCACGGATCTGTAGACTGTATAAGCATCTCTTGTCTGTCTCACTCCATCCATTTTCCTGCCAAGCCACTGTATATATGTATTTTATGTTCTCAATGGTGGTTCCAGGAACTTTTCACAGAGTTGTTCAAGGCAGGGACCAATGGTCTCTGGAGAGTGGCTGAAAACTAATTGCACCTAAACCAGTTCAGGGTCAAACCGGCTCTGGATCCTGCTCCTCTAGTTTTATATTTAGACTCTAATTCTGAAATTTTGAGCTTTACTAGCTATAAGACTAAAAGTTAAAAATGAAAACAATAAAATAAATAAGTTAAAATAAGTAATAAGTGACTCAAATAGTTAACTCATTATGATTACATAAAAAAAATCTTGAGTGAGTGAATCTATTAGACATCAGAAGCAGCAATGGCTGTTTGAAGCTTAGGAAAAAAAATGATTTAGGTTCATATCTCTGATGTGAAAAACCCATTAGGCCTAATACTCCCCTCCTCTCCAAGCCTTCAGCTCTTATTTTCCCTTAACAGTTTGCTCTGTTAATTTAGTTAAAATTAGGAAATTGAGGAGTAAAATCACATGTTTAATGAATGACTTGGTAACCACCTTACTCTTTTGGGTATATGAAGCGAATTTTAATTGCAGCTTTCTGTTTATATATCAGGCAGAACCTAATTAATTGGACTTTATCTTAGAATCAGAACATGCTGTACCAACCCAGGCTGTACGCACTGCTCTGATCCCTTCACTCTAACGCTAAACTGAGCCACCAGTGAGACACTCTTACATAATCCATGTCATGTTGTGTTTACTCTGAGTCAAGTTTCACAGTTTCACGCACAAAAGACGTAAGAAGGATTACCCAAAATAGCGCATGACAGTTGACCAGTAGAGTCCTCTCCAGAAGCTCGTCAGGACAGTCCAGCAGCCTCCGTCCGGCCACCACTCCAGCATTGTTGACCAGGATGGACACATCCCCGACCTCCGCTCTCACCCTCTCCGCTGCCTCATAGATGTTCTGGCGCTTGGACAGGTCCACGGTGTAGGTGCGCACATCCACACCCAGCTCCCGGGCCAGTTCTGCGGTCTGTTCGTTTGCACCTGTGTTGCAGTCCCACAAGACGAGGTGTGCCCCTTCTTTGGCAAACTCCAGGGCGAAAAGTCGACCCAAAACCCCCCCGGCTCCGGTGATCAGACAAAGCTCCCCATCAACGCTCTTCAAGCGGGGATGGAGGAAGGCGCGCGTCACGGCGCACAGGATAGAGTAGGTCACATCGATGAGAAACAGCAGCAAGTCCAAGATGAAGATCATGGTGATGGAGTTGAGTCTGGTCATGCAGCCGAAGTTTATAACCCCACAAAAAGCGGCTTTAGTTGTTTCTCTGCCTGACGTGGGGTTGGATGGATGGCCGCTTTATGTAACGTGTGTGCAGGATTAGAAGAGTGACTGTGGAAGGGCTTTTTGTCTGATGGCTGACTGTGTGCACATTCCTAACGCCATCAAACCATGAGACTGAAACGGATTAAGAAAGTGTGCCAAACAAAGCCAACAGCTATACTGGAAAAAATAGCTTGAAAACTCAAATAATTCAGTTGCAAAATAATTAGTACGATCAAAAAACAAACAAACAAATAAACAGATGGATATAGGGTTAAAAACAGCTGCACATATTTGTATCAAATAGGCTACCATGTACAGTTCCATTGTTTTGCAGCATAAAAAAAGATTTCACTGCCTTGTAAAAGCATTTAACCTCTCGAACATTTTAACGTTCTCTGACAAAAATGCAACCACTTTTTTCAATTCAATCCTGTTTATTTCTATAGCGCCAATTCACAACACAAGTCATCTCAGGGCACTTTACAGTTCAACCAGATCATACAGTCAAATTGATTCAGTTTTCTTTCTAAGGAAAACCAGTTGATTGCATTGACTCATTGACTCAAATGCAATCCCTCACACTAAGCATGCTTGTAGTGACAGTGGAGAGGAAAAATCCCTTTTAACAGGAAGAAACCTCGAATAGAACCAGGCTCAGTGTGAGCAGCAATCTGTCGAGGCCAACTGGGGTTCAAGGAGACAGAAGCAGAGATACAAAAAGTTGCAGTAAAAGGCGGCTCCATCCAGGAAACACAAAGCCAGGCAGACAAGCTCCGAGCCAACTCCCATGTCAGAGGATGAAGAGAGCACATCCAGCCAGTCACAGTCCGAGAAACAGGACTACACTGGAAAAACAGGCCGATCTCCAGCATCTATAAACAAGGGTGTTGATGGAAGCAGCACAGCTGATATTTCTCTCCAGGATGATCTCACAGCCAAACAGGAACAGACAAGGCAAAGCTACTATGAGAAAAAGCAGCGAGAGCAGAACGTTAGAGATTGAACTAACAGATTCTGCAGATTGGGAGAATAGAGACAGAATGAAGCAAAATGAGGAAATGGACGGCCCTATGTCCTCCAGAAGTCTAAGCCTATAGCAGCATAGCTATAGAGATAGTTATGCTGCCCTATATTTCCTACCCTGCTAACATGAAACAATTGTGTTAAAGTAACTAAATATGATTAAGTATATGCCAAAAGCAGTTGCTTTTTTTTCTCCAATGTTCTTTAATGCTAAAATCTGAAGTTTCAATTGTAATGCAGTGTTATGTCATGGACTAACAGAAAACTCACAGATGGAAAGATAGAGGAACCTAAAACAATGCCTTTAAATTTGTTACACTAACACAGATTTAATAAGTGTTGCTTCCACATGTCAAATTGAAACCCCCTCCCTGTGGCAGATGTTGAGCTTTTTGGCTCCATTGAGCTCCTGTAGCCTAAGCCCAGTCCCTGAGCTTCAATTTCCAAGGCTTCCCAAAGAATCTCAATTGGATTTAGGTCTGGTATTTGACTTGGTCTTTCTAGAAAATTGATCATTGTAAATACTGTTCAACTGTCAGGGTTCTGTCCTTTATTTAGGTTTATTTTTAGTTTCTATGTAATTTTATGTCTTTGTAGTTGTTTTCTGGCAGTGTTGTGTTTTTGTGTTACTCTCTGTTGCCCCCTTGTGCCTGTTTCCTTTCCCCTTGGCTCCCTTCTAGTTACTTCTATCCAAACCTGTTCCATATCAACTTATTAGCCCAGTCTTTGTTCTGTTCCCGATATATACAGCACCTCTGTGTTCCTCATCTGGTTTTTTGTTGCTTTGTTGCTTCATCGCTTGCTCCCCATGTGTTCTTTCTCCCTGGCATCTCATGTTTTTGGTTTCTTATTTTGTTCCTAGATTTTTATCTCTGTAGCCACTGGAACCTCAGTTAAATCAGCTACAAGTATCTCTCCCCCTCATCTCTGCATTTGGGTCCTCTACAACCTCCACACAACCTAACAGCATTGGGACCAACTGTCCTGGATCTTTTAAGTGTTCCATTGCCTCCACATTTGACTTAAATAAATTGGTGATTAGCAGACCTATGTAGCCCTTCATGACAGCAATGGTTTGATTTATGTGCTGGAGACACATCTGGATAATGCAGGACAGTGGGAGTTATAGACCCCTGCTCTAGGCAATTCCATTGCAGCTCTGGGTTTTTAAAGCTCCTCACTAAATACCAGAGCTTTTTTTTTGCCTCAAAGGCAGATTTTTTTTTTTTTTATTATTAGTGCCCTTAATTCATCTCCAGCCACATCATCATCAGCTCTATCCAAGTTTCCTGTGTCTGAAATGTAGGATAAAAAGTTCAGTCTTCTGTCCAGGGCATCTTCTATCATATTCATCTTATAGCTTTCCTTCCACAATGTCTGTCTTGCCATGTTTGCAGGGAAGCCCAGATATGTGTAATATTTTTCCTGTTAGGAGATTCTTCAGCTGAGGTGTGGATCTCTTCAGCTCTTGGTGTTCAATGGCTTCCTCGGCCAGCTCGTCAGTCAAAAATAGGGCAATGCAGATGGACCAATTGGCTTTACAATAATGATATGAAAGTGAACTACTTTATAGCAGTTGGTGCTGACAGTAGCACCACCGTACAGAATTGCTTTATTTCAGACTCAAGTTTGCTGTTGCCGGTTTAATTTCTGATAATGAGTAGGCCCATATACAGGAGATCCAGTTTGGCATTGTGTGGGGAAAAATAACTTGGACCTCCACTTCTCCATCACAAGAAGTATTTTTCTTAACGGACATTCTACAATAAAAAAAAACTGTTTTTATTGTAGAAAAGTTAAATCAAGTCTCAAATTTTTTTTATTTTATTTCATAAAATCCCAGTAAAACCCAGTCTGTGTTCCCATACTGCTACCAAATGCAGAGAGATCACAGATTTCTGGATCAATTTGTAACCGTGTAACATTTTACTTAGACATTTAAATCCTCCAGAAAAGAAAACTATTCCTGATCCTGAGTGTGAGTTGGATTATCCCGTCCTGTGCAAAATGTCATGTTGCTAAACTGCTTAGCATGTGTCTAAACCCTTGTTTTTAAACCCTTGATTTAACACTGTTTTTAACAAGCAATTCCTCACTTCTCTAGATTGCATTGAAGACTTTGTACCATTGTTTACAGACGTTTTATAAATGCTTTCGCTGTTGCTCTTCCTTAAAGGATTTTAAAAGTGTTTGTCTCTCATGAGAAAAGGCACAAAGAAAATTATCTTTAACTAACTCTATTTTTTTCGAAGTAACAAGTTTTGGTATATTGGATAAAAATATGTCATTTGCAGCCAAAAAGGCAAAATTAAGATAAAAATGTAAAAAGCTAAGTAAATGATAATTTATAACCAACACTGCTCCCAACAAGCTCAAATTTTGTTAGAGTCAAGATCTTTTTTGCACTTTCTCAGTCACTTTAAATAACATGCTGCCAACATTTTCCTTATATTTACTGATGCTGCTATTTATATAGTTTATTGGTTATTTAACCTTCTTTTTCTGACTGCACTTTATATATATTTAAAACATCTTTTTGCTCTTACTGTACACTATTTAAACTTCTATTGTTAATCTTTTTTCAATTTTATCTTATATANTATATATATGCACTTTTCAATGCCTACTGTATACCTATGTGAACCTTTTACATTGCCTGTTACTTTGCTACTGTTACAACTAAAGTTCCCAATTTTGGGACAATAAAAGGATTTTCTATTCTATTCTATTCTATTCTATTCTATTCTATTCTATTCTAAAAGTTAAAAAGCTAATTGAAAAAGTTAATATGCTAGGTAAAAAAAAACAAAAAACAAAGAAAATCAAGGTCATGTGTCAACATTAATGTTCTGAGGGTTGGGTCATATAAAAAAAACAGTGTTTCTTTCTGTAAGTTTTTTTTTTTTTTTTTTTTCAAATTTCTTATAGTAGTAATGTTTTTTTTATATATATATATATTAGGACAAGTTACTGTTTTGGTAATTGCATTGAACTTTTTTTTAATGACGTTTTTTTATGTTAAAAAGGTAAAAAGGTCTTGTTATGCTCTCAATAAAACAAATGACTTTAAGTGTTCGATAAAGAGTTGATTGTAATGTTCTACAAAGCTTAATGTAAAAATATTATGCTTTATTAAGAAATGGTAGTTTACTCCTAACATCTGAAAAGAACAATAGAAAAACAATAATGATTAAAAAGAACACAAATATTTTTATATAATTTCATTACCCAAAAGGGATTATGCATGGAGTGAGGAACTATCCAAGGTGTACCCTGCTATTCACCCATAGACTGTTGGTAACAGGCACTGAACCCACTGCGATCATGACGGAATAAGCTGGAGAAGATGGATGGCTGGGTGGATGTGTGCATTATTTATTTATTTCACATTATTCAGATTTGGTTCAAGTACCCGCCTACAATAAAATGAAAGCACCTGAAAAACTAGAAAACTGAGGCAGAATTACTGAGTAGTTTATTTGCTGTTGGATGAGGTGTTCAGTGTGTATATAAATGTATATTCACATAACAGAATTATACAAACTGTCACTGAGGCTCCTAAATTAATGTATGATTGGTTAACATGTATGTCGATCTTTATGCAGCTACAGCCCACTCATATTGTATAAAGCAATACAAATATATCATAGATGATTATTAATGCTAAATGTATTTAAAACATTGGATGGCTTTAAAATAATTAGGTAGAATTAATAATGCAATAATATTTTTACGCTTCACGCCTATCACAAATTCACATTTTTTTTTATTTTACATTCAAGTATATATATATATTATGTGGTATACATTTTTATTCTTTTATAGTCATGACATTAATACATAATTGTTTACAGGCCAATTTGTGTTATGGGATCTATGCACGACTCCACTACTTTCTGAACTTCACCCAGCTACTTTGTTTACCGTCTTTCATTACTGGATGAATTGATTAATCCAGGTGTGCCTGACCTCAGTAACCTTGACGACAATGGCCAGACACACCTGGTTTAAGTTAATCCAGTAATGAAAGACAGAAAACAAAGGTGCTGCCTTAAACTCAGGAAGTAGTGGAGCCAATTGTGGCCCTTTACTGGTGAATATTCAAGTTCATACATCTTTCAAATTAATCACCAGAGGGCGCTGTTTGGCAAGAGTTCCATACAATCTGACTTTCTTGGCCTTCCTGTCAGATCTTTGTATGCAATCAGAAGAAATCAGATTTTACTGTGGCAACAATGAGACACCATGACTAGTTTATCTTCTTTTATTAAGCATCAGTTGGTAAAAGAAGAAACAGGCTTGAAAATCTTTTTCCTACAGCTTTTTTGATGATATTTACAAGTTCTTTGTGTAAAAGTCTTATAGTGCTACATGTGTTGAAGAAAACTGGGAAAGCACAAACATATTCCTCTACTAACTCAACAGGTACAAAGTTCAAAACCTTTACAAAACAACCCCCTCCACCCCAATCAAGAGGGCAGCACACAGAGAGCCATACACCTTCAGGAACAGTGATTGTTTCCCTGAAGGAGCTGGATGATCAAGGGACTATTTGTCTGCTTTTGTGTGTGACAAACTGTACTTTAATAATTTGATTATTAAAACAGCGGATTTCCCTTAACACGTTGCAGTTTGGGAGATATTAAAGAAAATGCAAAGAGCTATGAAAAAATAGCTTACTTTCTTCCAGCACAGAAAGCAGCGGCATCTTGATAGACTATGGCTTGTTTGCAAGAGATTCAGCAACAATTAGAGGCTCGTTTTTGAGGACTTGTAATTTACTGCATGTCTGACTGTGATGAATGCTAATGATCCCTGATCCTTCAGCATGTTGCACACCTGTCCTGTTTTCTATCTTCACCTCTGACTCCAACACTTCTTGTACAGAAAGTCATATGACCATTTGACATTTTTATTCCATTACTATGCATTGCTAAATGCTGGACTGCCTAAAATAAACTATATTATCCAACAGGCCTCCATACGACACCTTGCCTTTTTCTTATTTCTTGGGTATTTAGTTACAAAATATGCTGCTCTGAAATGCATAACACCGTCGTGTTGAAAACATTTCTGTAACTGAGCCCTTCCTGCAGGGCGAAACCCTGTGCATGGCCAGGGGGATATTTATAGACTTAGAGATGTGAACCCATCCCCAGAAGGATGCTGCAACCTGTCTTTGCTCTGTCATTATGGAGAAACAAAACAACAGAATGAACTCTGGGTTGGAGCTCATTGCTGGATGATTGTCAGAAATGCTCACTGTGAGAGGTGTGTTCATGACCCTGGTTGTAACTGAGCTCATTTTGTGTGAAGAATGCTTAATTCTCAAGCACAAACAGATTTGTTAGAAGCGAGTGCAGCTTGCAATTCAAATTAATTCAGAACCTTGAAAATGTTGTAACACTGATCACATTGAGACCACAGACTTATTCCACACGGAATGGAGAATGTTTGTGAAGTGGAAAGAACATAAAACATGTTTCTAAAAAAAATAATTTAAAACAAAAATTTAAGAGGTTTATTCAGAGTCTCTGACACATTACTGATTCTATGAGAACCATCCCTCACTGCAATTAAAGCCATAAGCTAAAGACAGGTAATACTGGATGGAAAACATTGAAGAATATCACTTTTTAAGATTCATTATAGAAATCCTGGACAATGACTGGGTTGTTCTCACTCATAAATATTGATCTAAACCCTTACATTGCATATCTTGTTTTTACAGTATGTTTAAGGTAATTTTGTGCGGTATGGTGAACCAACAAAACAGGGAAATCCTTTGCATCCTTTGACAGGATTTTCTTAATCAAGTGAAGGGTGATGTCATTCTGCAGGAGCAAACATTGCTCTGCATGTTGAGCGTATCAATGAATTTTGGATGATCTGACTTGAACACCGGGAGGGATGTACTGACCCTAGTGGAGGAGATTCAGTATCTTGGGGTCTCTTTCACGAATGATGGGAAGATGGAGCAGGAGTTAGACAAGCAGATAGGTGCAGGGTCTGCTGTGAAGCTGGTGGTCGATCTACGTTCCTACCCTCATCTATGGTCATGAGCTTTGGGTCATGACCGAAAGAATGAGATCCCGGATACAAGTGCCTGAAATTAGTTTCCTCCGTAGTGTTACTACGTAGTGTTGTGGTACTTTGTCTTTCAATGTATTGAAGTAAAGAACACAGTATACACAAACATTTTGAAAAAGCATAGCTTGCCTTCCACCTCATGACAATATGCTTTCCAACACATAAGCTCCACATGAAATACATGAAGGTTATAATGAGAAAGTTGAAGCTGTATGATAACACTCTTTTTCAAAGCAAAGGTTACTTATGCCTTTGGAGAGCAGAGTGCTACAGCCATCATTCAGGATGTCAGTTTAAATCAAGCTGATGACTGAAGCAGCACAGCTCAGTCTGTCCAACAGTCCTTGTTTCCAGTCCGTTCACATTTCACACTCTCTCCCTCTCTTCAGGAAGAAGTTGGCTGAAGTCTTCATACACATCCCTTAAGCACCGCTTTACACTCAGCTCCATGTGGTCATGCTCTCTCTGCTCCTTTGTGATCTGCTGAGATGTGTGCTTGTTTCCGTGAGAGAGAAACTTAGTGACATAAACCGATGAAGTGACAGTGACCGAGAAAGTCTTACAATCCAGTTTTCTGTTCCGTCCCCCAGACTGAAGACACAACTGAGATGAATAAATGAATTAAGACAAAGTCTGCACCCATTCTCTAGTAATTAGGCTACGTGCGTGCATCAAATGTGAGCCATCCAGTCATTTCAGCCCCTCACCATGGAAACTGTTTACTCTTCTGAGAGCCAGTCTACACCTGTTTGGGTTTCTGGGCTTTTCCATTCAAATGTTTGGTGCACAAGACACAACTTTCAGTATCAAATATAAAAGCTTGACAGGATGGGTACTCATTTTGTTCATTTGCTCTTTTTTTTTAGACTCCATTAATCCAGAATGAGTGTGAATGATTTTTCATTAAAAGCAAAGGCACAGAAACATCTAACTCAGACTACAGAGCCAGGACAATTTGTTGGCACCCCTACAACGAAGATGTGTAAAATAGCTAAAATTAGATTTCTATTTCAATGTAGCAGCAAAATCACATTGGATTTTTAGAAAAGAGTAATTCAATCCTGAACGTAGTCGAATTTGTTTGTGTTTGTGTGTGTACCTGTCTAGCGATTAGAGTGGGGACCATTTTTCCAATTTCACCATCAGATTGAGGACCAGTTGTTGCAAAGTGAGGACATTTTGTTGGTCCTCACAAGCTATTTAGCTAACGGTTAGGTTTAGAAATAAACCTAACCATGGCAAATAAATATTAAGAAATAATCAAATACCAGGATCCCTTGACAAAGGCTTTAGTTTGCTTATGGAGTGGGCTGGCTCTAAAAGGAACCTTTGAAAAATCAATAAGTATTGCGTATTGAGTTTCTTAGTATGTTTCTATTAGCTTTTGATTACATGACAGAAGGAGAAACTGTGTTCATCTTTGCACCACTCATAGGTAGCTGTATACATACCTCTCCAAACAAACTGCCCCTAGCATCACAAGTCAAGTTGACAAGGGTTTATTTTAGATTTCTTGTGCATGTTTTAAAGTATAATAGATACTGGAGCTTGTCTGGGGCAGTCAGACAGACGGCAGAGGATTCAGGAAAATTTCCTGAATTTTTCAAATCCAAAACTTGACAGGTATGAAAACAAAAAGGCGAATACTTGGCTAAGCTTCTCATACCCAATTGTCAAGCACGTTGGAGGATCTGTAATACTGTGGGCCTGTCTTTCCAAAAGGTTATGAAAACCCTATTTCAGTGTGTGGAATCATTCATTTTAATTAAACAGAAGGATATTTTAGTTACAGATCTGTTGGCCTCTGCAAGGCAAAAATGAAATACCCTCAGTGTCTCTTTCACCACAGCAGTGATCCAAAATCTACAATCAGATCACAAAAGATCTTCCAGTCAGAGATATCAATGGTTCAGAGAGCTGAAGAGACGAGATGGAGAAATTTTGCAAAAGTAGGTGGTTTAAGATTACTTGCTGTATCCTCTAAATGTGTACAGTTGTGTCAGCATATGATTTTTTAAAATTTGAATCAATGCACTTAGATTAAAGGTATTTTTCTAGTTTAATGTGAGAACATGGTAGTGTAAATTGATTAATTTTAAACCTTTTACACATCTTTACTAGGTTGACCAACACATGTGTACCACTACTTGATCTATGCATCTACATGAAATAGGTCCAGCATAAATAAATTTTTCCTGCAAAACCTGCTTTCATCCAACCTTGCAAGACATGTTAAGTTAATGAACAAAATAAAACAAGTGTAAGAGTGCCAGGTTTGGTATTTTCTGTTAGGTGCCTTAAAAAGAGCAAAATGCATACATAACATTCGAGGAAACTGCTGGCTGTAAAATGCTCAGAAAATAGAGATATTTCTAATTTCTAAAAGGGATTGACCTTTCAAAAGCATAAAACAAATCTTGTTTTCTAAAAGCAGTATTGTTTAGATGCTAGGATATTCTCCTACTTAAATGTTTGCCCTAAATGAACCATCAGGGCTCCCTGAAATGAGTCAGAATGTATGTTTTTTTTTAAAAGGAATGCTTTAACAATTTTAGATGATACATCAAAATGTACACTTCTCAGTATATATCATTAGAAAGAACAAGTCTTTGGTTCTTTACATTGCACACAAAAGGACTGCAACAAGCATTTACAGGGAGAGGGTAGCAAACATTATAAATCATCTACTGCTGAACATTGTCTAACAGAAGCCACTCCTTCATAGAAACAGTACATACAGTGCTTTGAATTAAAACAAATATGACATTACGTAACATGTCAGTCATTTTAGAAAATATCTTAAAAATATAAATAACTTTTTTTTTATTTGACAGGTGATGTGCAATGTTTTGGTAGAGTCTGACTTTGCAGCGATGCTTTGCAGTATTTAGTCTCATACATAACTGGATTTCTCACTGCTTACCCCACTTGTTCAATGCAAAGCTCACTTCAGCTGCTACAATTGCTTTGAACACAAATTCAAAAAGAATTATTATTTGATAGATAAATTAAACCTAATCTGAAGGACGCATTCAGGCATTCAGAACAAAGGTTTAAGTAGTGGCAGCTCCTGTGTGAATGGTGCCCTGGGCGAGCCCCCCTTCTGCCAACCTATCAAAACTAAACACACACCAATACCCCTGACAAAGCCCATTCAGCAAGAATTATGTTTGGTTATCTAACTCTCAGCGATAGTAAGAACTGTAAATATTAAACTAGTATTTAATTGAGAATAATGGACAAGATTTAAAGCATCTGTAATCAGTTTAACAAAATCCATCCTTGGTTTAACCAGTCTACATCTTGTGCTTTGTAAACTTGTCTCAGTTTAATGTGGTCGTATTACTAAGAAAGCATTAAAATTATGTTTTTTTTTTTTGGTTTTTTACTTCTGTTTTCTTTTTTTTCTTTCTTTTTTAACAGACGATAGCTATTTATGGTTCATAAATCTCTAATTTGTATTTTTTAAAAACTCTGCTTGGTAAAGAATGATCCAGATAAGGGCTGACCATGCAGTCCAGATTCCTCTTAGTACCAAATCATGAGCTAAAAATTCAAAATCAACTTTACTATCATAACAGTGTACAACAATATAATCTTTCAGTGCTTACGGTCTTCACACCACAGGGAGGCACAGATTCCCATTCAATGGGTTTGCAAATGAGCCAGCTGTTTGATGCACAGCTGACAAACAGCTTTCTGTTCTTTGCCCTGTGGTCCTCCCCCTGTGGCGTACCGCCCTGGGTAGAAGGCCTTATTTCCTATATTAAAAACTGCCACTGGTTATATAACAAGAAGAGCAAAAGCACAACAGCTTTACTTGGAATCATTTTCAAAAGACGCCAGCTCTGGGGCAAAATGGGGACAAGAGAGAAAAGGAGGGACCTCACAGTGTCATTCTGCTGCGTTTATGTGAAACCTGTGCAGTAAAAACGCCAACCCAGGAGAGACACTGAGCCGCTTAAAAGAAACAGACTGAAACACTTGATTCTGCTGAAGATTTGATGTCAGATAAAAGAGCACTATTGCTACATAATTAACCTAAGTGAAAGGTAGTTATTGCACACACACATATCCAGATATTTATGTTCTGTCTGGTAGCCTGCCTCAGGCTTCCTTCTTTCCACCCAAACGCAAAACACAGGACAACATGAACTAAGGCCAGATTTGAAGGAAGTCGTAGGAAGCAAAAACCTGCCCTCAACCCTCTGCCTTTGGGACATATACTGAATATAAATACTGTAGGAAAAGAAGATGGGTGTCTTCCTTTCATACTGCAATGAAGGATTTTGAAAGACCTCCTCTTATTGTGCCTTGTTTCAGTGCCCTTTATGCTTCACTAAAGACTTGACAGTATCTGCTGCTGTGGCTTCAACGTTGTATCCAGGGCTTTCAGAAAAAGTGGGTTATAAAAAATGATAGACTAGACTCTTGAGGCTAGTGTAATGATTACCTTATTTGGGCTTGTATAAATAGTAAAAAATCCCTCCTTTTATTTCACTCTGAGTGCACAATTGATTGTTGTTTTTTAATGAGTGTTTAGAAGATACAACTATTTCCAGTAATCCACAGCAGTTGTATTTTTGCAGGAAAGCCTTTTTCTTTCAGTCTCCCCGCAAAATTGCTCCCAGACAAGTCTCTGAAATTCTCAATTTAGGTCTCTCATCTCTCCCTCTTCTTCATATTCCTTGTGCAAGCCTATTTGACTCTAAGAGTTAAACTGATGCTTCTCCCCCTGAAGCAGCTGCAGCTCTGGTGAAATGTGGTTCTCCTGCCCCTCTAGTGGCAGGCTGCTGTTCCCCAACTTGTTTGAGAGGCCCTCCATATGGTTGGGACCCTGCTGAAAACCAGAAAGGTGCCCAAACCTGGGGCTCGCCCCCTCCAAAAGTCTTTGGGTCACGTTGGCTGCCGAACTGTCGTGCAGGTGCTCCTCTTCATCCGTGTCAGCGTCGATGAACTTACTGACAGAGGCATCGTGGAATGTGAAGACGCTCGGCCGCAAGTTCTCTGGGCTCTTGCTTGGTGTCCTGCTGCTGGCAGTGGTGTAGACGGATGTCTCTGGGCTCTGAACCGATGAGCTGTCTGAGAGACCTCCTTTCCCTGAGTCCTCCACACCTCTGACACTAACTTTTAGTGAGCGGCCCTTAAGCGGATTGTTCAGAGGTGGACCTCTTGGGCTGTCCCTGTTGAGCTTGGTGCTTTGGCTAAACACAGGGCTGGCAGTGCCATGTAATCCTTCATGCTCATTCTCCAGGGTGGGCTCCAGGCTGGGGTTGGTACTGACCCTTCCAGGCATGTTGGTGCTGGAGCCATGCGAAAATCTAGAGCTTTCGGGTAAATCGGGGCCGCAACTGATGAAGCTGTCAACGCTGGAAATGCTCTTCATGTCTGTCACTGCCTCTGTTGTGCCTGGGATGGCTTCTGTTGTTATGCTTCCCATCTCAAATTCAGCTTTCTGCCTGGCTGATTTTGAATGTCCAGCCTTTTCTTTGCTGTTGGCGTTAGCTTGTAACTGTGCCCTTGTCATTTTGTTGTACAACTCCTCAAGTGTCTGTGCGCTGAGGTGCTGAGGACTGCCAGCTGGTTTAGCCTTTTCTTGGTAGCTTGACTCAATTGTCTTATTGGGGCTACTGGGGTTGAGTGGCGATTTGATCCTGGGTGTTCCTCTATGCGGAGATATGTGATTGTCATGAAGCTTCTCCTTTCGCTCCTCAGTTTTTTCCACCATAACATCCATTAGTTCCACACTACGTCCAAATGCATCCTTAATGTTCATAGAGACAATGCTACCATTTCTCTTAGCCCTCTCCAGAGCCTCTCGCCTTTTGATGGCTTTCTCCTGCCTTTTCTGCTCTTTGTAGAACTCAGAGAAGTTATTCACGATAATAGGGATGGGTAAGGCTATTACCAAGACGCCTGCAATGCAACACAAACCTCCGACTATCTTTCCCAGCAAAGTTTTTGGGTAAATGTCTCCATAACCTACAGTTGTCATAGTAATCGTAGCCCACCAGAAGGAGGCAGGAATGCTTTTGAATTTGGTGTCCTCTTCATCCTTCTCAGCAAAGAAAACCAAACTTGAGAAGATCATAATTCCCATGGCAAGAAAAAGGATAAGCAGGCCCAGCTCATTGTAGCTCCTTCTGAGAGTGAAGCCCAAAGACTGAAGACCTGTGGAGTGCCGGGCTAGTTTCAGGATTCGCAAGATCCGCATGATCCGAAATATCTGGACCACACGCCGAACATTCTGGAACTGCAACACACTCTTGTTGGACTCTGTGAGGAAGATGGTGACATAATAGGGCAGAATGGCCAATAAGTCGATAATGTTCAGGGGGCCTTTGAAGAACTTCCATTTGCTTGGAGAAGAGAGGAAGCGGAGGAGGTATTCCATGGTGAACCAGGCAATACAAACAGCTTCCACGTGAGCCAGCTGTGGGTTGTCTGTGGGCTGGCCAAACTCATCTGTGTCCTGTAATTCTGGGAGGGTGTTCAGAGACAAGGCAATTGTAGACAGCACAATGAAGAGGATGGAGATGATTGCAAGGATCTGAAAAAAAGAGGAAAAACCTATTAGAACGGAGATCAGGATTTCACCAAGCTGGTCCTCATGTGAAATGCTGTCTTCCTTCTGGAAAAACAATACAGCTTTTGTCCACTGGTGGGAGGCAAAATTTAGGCAAAAATTAAAGTTCTTAAATACTGTTTTAAAAATGAATAAGCTTTGAATCAATAATGGTTATATTTAGCATTTTTGGTTCTTTCAGTTTTTAAAGGAAAAAAACAACCATTTAATATGATAACAATGACTAAAATTAACTCTACCCCTGAAGTACATACTCAAAGTCATTTACTGTAGCTCCACAAAGTGGTGCACATAGAGCTTCAGCGGTGTCAAATAAAGGTAACTCCCGTGAGAAACTCTGATTCAAAGTAAAACCTGGTTCAGTTCCTTCTGCTGGAATATCCTGACCAAAGATGTGTATTTGATGTTTTATAAACCCACTTAACTTTGGACCCTTTATATGAATATTTTCAAGATAATCAAGTTCTGAGCTATCACTGGTTTGGCCACACTTTCCTTTAATGATTCTCATTGTATTAATGTGAGAAAGTTTGTCGCAGCAAAGTTCTTCCCTTTCTCTTTACCCTTAAAGCTGAAAAATACAAAACTCCCTGGAAAGTTGCATACTTATGAGAACCTCTGGATATTTTAGTGGCCAGCTAATGATCTAATCTGCTGAGTACAACGGGGTTTGGCCGCAGTGCCTGGGATTAGCACGGCTGCACACAGTTGTGGCTGTACGGCTGTGCCACACCTATTATCACCTATTATTTCTGTCCCACAATCGGTGTGAAATCCAACACAAGGTCACCATGGAGGCTGTGTCCCAGGCAACTGCTGTGAGTAGGATTATTCTCTGGTACTGGTCAGCCTTCATAAGCTTTAATTAATGCTGACAGGTGACTGCTTGAACACCAACCTTGGCCTTTGAAGAGATGGAGGGGACTAAGAGCAAAGAAACACTAAGATAGAGAGGATAAAAAGAGAGGAGGGAGGGATAGTTGTTCATTTAAGCGATGCAAAAAACTTAAGCTCTCATCGAAACAACAGTAATTTTTGGATCCGTCAAAATAAAAAAAACAAATCGTTGTTTGCAGTCACAAGTAAAGGGCAGCATCACTACTTGCAATACTTTTAACAAATTTAGGATCTACTTGTTCATTAGATGTAAAAGGTCTGAAGAGGTAGGAAAGCACTGTAGTGAATGCGCACTAATTTAAAGTAAACAGTACAGAGCCCCGTTCTGAACTGCACTGTGCTGTGGAAAAATACACTCATCAGATGAAGGCTTATCTCTGTTCAGGCTGCAGAGACATTAATGAATCATGCTGAATATAACAGACAGGATTGGAACTAAACGGTAACGTCTTGTGTAAAGGGAATACACGCACGACTACCTTCTCCTGGTCACTTTTTCCACCTCTGTCCCAGTATTTAGATGACGGGTCAGGCAAACAAGATATTTAAGAAAACCAACCCAGCTAGTGGCGAATGCTCAGACAAAAAGAAGGATTCAACAGGGACACACAGTTCAAGGACATTTACGAGAGGAAAGTAGCATAATTGAGGGTTTTTTTGGTAAATGCATTTGAATTTCTTCTTAGCCTATACTTCCAATCAACAGTTTCTATTACTGGCTTATATTACATAATTGTCAGAAAGGTTTTTTAACACATCTGAACAATTTTTTCTGAACTGAATGAATATACATAAAAAAAAACTTCAGCAAAAACAATAGCTAGGTTTACTAATTCTTGATATGTTTAACTTATTCTTAAAGGCTGAAATGTTTATTACTTCAATGTTAATATTTCTACAAGGGAAATGTTATTCAGATATAAAGAACCAGACACTTCTTTGTTGATCAACATTATTTTGGCATATTACTGAATGCTTGGGTACACCTCTTATCAGAAATTGTATGTTTTAAATTGGTTGTTTTTTTAACTAAGACTCAACTTTTAGGCATATTTCCTATATTTCCAGGAGGATCCTGTTCATTTTCATTCCTTGACCATTAAATCAGTCTACACTTAGATGTTTGTGTGGCATTTAGCACTGTTTTACCATGAACCAACTTTCCATAAACAGATAAAAGAAATTAAATCGGAATGTTCGATAACAAGGCAGCTCAGTTGCGCAGGTAGCACTGCTGCCTTGCAGCAAGAAGGTTCTGGGTTCGATTCTCGGCCCGGGGTATTTCTGCATGGAGTTTGCATGTTCTCCCTGAGCATGCGTGGGTTCTCTCCGGGTACTCCAGCTTCCTCCCATAGTCCAAAAAGATGTCTGTTAGGTTAATTGGATTCTCTAAATTCTCCTTAGGTGTGAGTGTGTGTGTGAATAGTTGTTTGTCTCTGTGTTGCCCTGCGATGGACTGGCGACCTGTCCAGGGTGTACCTCGCCTCTCTCCCATAGACAGCTGGAGATAGGCACCAGCACCAGCACCTGGGACAATTGGGACAAGCGTGTCAGATAATGGATGGATGGATGTTCAATAACAACCCAGAAACCAAAATGGCAAAGCCACAAGTTACTTGAGCAATACAGTGATTGTTCCCACTGAAATAAGTTGAAAGTCTATGCAGCTTGGAGACATATTGCTAAAAAAGCACTGCATGCTCTGCAGGTGAAAACTTTAAGCAAGGATTATATCTGCAGCTGAGAAAATTTTTATAGTCAGAAGAAACTGAATTAGTTGTTCAGCCAAAATGACAAGAAAGAATATTTAAAGGAGTAAATGTAAGGCCTTCAAACCTAATAACACTAAACCAACGGTCTGAGAAGCTGAGATAGTGGTAGAAATTGCCTTAAAAGGGATGTTTGCAGCTGTATAAATTACCTTTTTTTATATGACCATTTCATTTAGAAAGGGCAAACAGCTTTGGTATCATTACTTCCCTCCATTTTATGTTACAATTTTAGCCACTTTGTACACTTTATAAGGACACATACCTATATGGCATGATATGACTTTTCGGCTCTTGAGGGGCAGATAAATTGCTGTGACCTTGAGTTCAGCACATGTGCCTTAAATGAATAAGTAGCCATTCAAATCTTAACAGCACAAAGATCCCAAACACACATAAAACTGGTTTAGGATGAATAAAAAGGCTGAGATGTATCCTTTACACATTCAGAAAACCTCCAAAGTAACCTGAGCTCTTATATTTTGAGAAGAAAATTTGTCAAACACTCAGAAAGAATGGTATAAGGAGCTTTAAAATGCTCCAAAATGTGTTATTTCAATGCAACATGCAGAGAGAAATTTATATGTTTAATGTTGCATGTATATAACTCGGACCCTGGCTGTTTCAAAGACAATATGCATTTAAATAAAATGAGTACACCCTGTTCTGCTTTTAAAACATTTTTTGAAGTTGTACACATTTCAGTGCAATGGAATCATAAACTTCTTTTCTATGATTGTCATAAGTATATGTGTACACATCTTATCAGAGTACTAACTGTGCAACAAAATAATGATATAAATTAGCATCTTATCTGGCCAGCATGTGCTTTTGTTGACGAGAAAAATGCAGATCTCAAACTTGAGATGTGTAAATACTATTATGAAGAAGAAACATATGTTTTACTTTGTTTAGTTTTTTTTTTTTTATTATATTCTAAACAATAAGTTAGGACTTTAAAGATATTCAAATGTACTGGTTGTGTTCACACTGAGTAAAACTACTAGATTTAATGTTGTCTTATCTAATTCTTTAATGGTAGGTAACCTGTTTGTACTGGTTATGTTTGTACTGTACTCCCATTAGATTTAGTCTGCTTCTGTAAAATAATCTCACTTAACATTAATAAACAGTTGCATATCAAGGAAAACTGTTATATTCACACCTCCTTAATCTACTAATTTACTATTGGTTATGTACTTGTGTCAAGTGACTGCTGGCTTATTTCCAAACAATGAAAGTGATGGCTTATGGGTCTGATAGTGGGCCCCTATTTCAGATTTTGCTAAAGGCCCAGTTTAAAAACTGTATGAAAGAATAACAAAAAGTCTTTATGTAACACAGCCAAAGTTAAAACTAAAGACCTAGTGTTGTTGATGGTTAGTTATTCCTCATTGACTCAGAATATTAGACGCAGAAGCTGCCTGCCCAATCATCCTTTGGCAAAAAACTGTAGATACGTCTTCAACTAAAACCTGAAACACACTGCATCTCCACCAAACATAAACACCCATGCATTGCACACTTACATACGCACTCCCAGTTCAGTAATTAGCTCCAGGCATCTCTCCCATAAGCCCCGGAGGAAGGAGACTGAATATTTAATATCCTGCTGAATTGCAAGCTATCCCAGTCCTGAAAGAGGTGGGCATCAGTGGATCCCCCACTGGGCCATGAGGGACTGCAGAGCCAGAGTGTTAGCCTAGTTTCCACACATATTTTTCTATACAGCATTAGGGCAGCTGTATGATCAAAGTACGGACAAGCAGGGAGGTTTTCTTTCACAGAACTACTGTTGGATAATGGTGAGAAGTTACGCACTCATTGCTCTACAGTCAACTACTGCTCTATTTCCAGGCCTTTACAAATAAGGTTTCACTTTTTCTAAATAGTAATTTAATCCTTCTTTTGTAAAAATCTAGTTTATTATTTGTTCTTTTTGCACTTTGCTATAACAAAAAAAGGATTTTGCAACATACAACTTATAAGTTTTTTTTTTTTATCGATTTAAATATTCAAGATCCCCAGCAAATGTTTATATCAGAAAAAGTTAACCTGAGTAAAGAATGATGAATATAAACCTACCTGATGAACCAATAACCTCCCATGGAGGCAATCAAGGATGTTATACAGCAGTCCTTTTGGTTTTAATGTCTTGGACCCTTGTTTATCACACCTGAGTCAGCTTGCTAAATTTGCTTTTCAACATACAGTTAGCTTTTTAAAGCCATACTAAACCAATGCTTTAATTTAGATGTGAAGGGTCTTCTAGAAAAACTTAACATCCCATTGCCTAAACTGAAATATTCAAGCTTGATTTAGATGAATTGAATCATACACATATCTAAAGACTTGAAATCCCCCAAAGACAACCCTAAACAGGACCTATCAGACATTATGAAGCAACATCTATTGACCCAATACAGGGAAATCCAATAAAAGTTTGAATGTACAAAGTGTCCACACTCCACAGACATTTGTTATTTATTCGGCACAGTTTTTTTGTATTGATGGTCAAACCTGGTGGCGGTGGTAGTGTGATTCTGTGAGGCTGCTTTTCTGCCTGAGGGCCGGAAGGAGTTGGCAAGATAGAGCTAACCATAAACTCTGCCAGGAGATATGCAGAAGCAGACCTGCAAGTCAACCTCTCACTTTCATTTTTTAAATATCCATCAGCTTTTTTTATATTGTTTTCTTTTTTTAAGTCCACCTTTTGAATGCTTAGAAAACAATTAGAACAGGTATGCCCTTGATGCATTTCTTCTCAATCACATCTGAACATTATTGACTGAATTTCCACAGTCATTGAGCACAACAGAGGCCTGCCAATGAGCCACTAATTTTATTGTGATGTGTTGAAGAAGGGATGCATCTAAAAGTTGCAGCATGGTGGCTATGGGGACAGGACTGATTGAAATTCAATCGACAGGCTTTGGCTTAAATACCCTGTTCACAAAGAAATTCCTCCATAATTTCTTCAAAAAGGAGGGGAGGTCTGAAATTCCTCCATTGTAAAAGGATTATATATGGACTGGAATTTAAAAGAATCAACAGTCAGTCAGCAGACTGAGATGCTTGATAGGAGTTATTTCTGCCACATGCTGCACAGCCCATCTGTAGGCTTAGGGTCAACTCTTTCACATAGGGCTTAGGTGATTTGGTATCTTTGTCTCAACTACTGTAATAAATTAAACCATCATTTAAAAACAGATTTTTGAATGTACTCATCTTAATCTTTGTCTGATGTTAATATTAATTTAATGAATAAAACCTCTTTATTCTGTTGGTATAAATGTAGATAAAATCTTTACTAAACCAAATAGATGTATATATACCACTAATGCCCACTGATGCCTGTCCAACTCATACTAAATCATACCGGAAGCACTTTCTCACCATTTAGCTTTTCAGATCAACTATTTTGGTAACTTGCATAATAACTTATATTGAATGCTTTATTGAAATGAACACCTTTTGATTGATTTGGAACATGATCAGTTGCAAAACCACTGATATATCAGGTTTAAATGTGAATAAATGCAGCCACTCAGGGTTTAAATGTGACAAAGAAGCAAAAAGAGGATATATTTGTGAGGGGACCAATACTGTCTCCCACTGCTTTACTTGAAAGGAAAGATGAATGAGAGCAATCAGGGCAAAGATTCAGATAAAAAGTGGAGAAGTCTGAAAAAAACAGGTCATGACAAGAGAATATCATCTTGTATTGGATTTATGGGTTTTCTATTTCATCAGGTCGTATGAAACGTTGATTCACCTTTGTCTCATATCATCGTAACTGGATTTGCTTTTTTTTTCACCACATGAGCTGAATCAATAAAGGGATTGTCACTTGGTGACTCATTCATTTTATGTGTTTTACAACAAGCTGAGTCCAAGATGGTATCTCTAATCCTCTTATAGCACCGCTCCTGTGGCTTGACGGTGCATTTTTCTGAGCTTCAGCCCTGAAAGCTGCCTATTTTCCTACAGAGCAGTCCCTCTGCAGGATACTGGGGCATTTGTTTCTGTTTTCCATTAGAGGCCTCGGTGGAAAAGATAGATGAAATTACACAGTCAGTAGACAAAGAGGAAAATCCTCTTCTCACCAGGGAATTCAGGAGAGGTCTGCTGCAGCTGTAAACACATCCTCCCTGGGCTACAGTTACCTTCTTGGAAACTTCCACCTGAGGACTTTGGTGTAGCTTCTCCCCAGCTGCGCTCCACATTGCAACCATTTCATTTATAGCTCCTCCTAGAGATTGATTGATGCAACTTTTTTAAGGCTGATACAGATTATTTTGATATTAGCAACTCCCCAATATGTTCTGCTAATATTTCTTGTCCAATTCTTGCTTTTCTTTCTTCTAATTAAATGGCACAAATCATTCAGTAATAGCAAATATTACACAAGTTTTAATTTCAGCAAAAAGTAAAAATGTATTAACAAATAAATATTTAAAAAGAATAGCAGAGCAAGGTAGCAGCAATGCATGTGCTTCACTTGATCTCAAGGCATTGCTGCTGGATGGACTAACAAATCAGCCAATCCATTCATATATCAGCCAATACCAACACAATTTAAAAAAAATTCTAATATCAGCCAAAAACATTGCCAAGCCGATGAATCAGTCTGCATCTAGTTCCTGTTTTCCATTTGACCTGCACTGCATCTAAATCCTTCAACCTGTTTGTAACAATGTGCATTCTCTCCAAATAATGGGGTAAATTTTGAGGAAATATACATCTTTTAAATAATGATTCAAGAAAAATATTTAAAAAATATCCAGATTGCTGTTTCTTCAAATAGTTTCATCATAAATTTGTTGATTTTCATGTGGATGTTTTGCACAGAATAACCAACTTTTCTCATAAAAGGGTCATGAGTATATCAATGAGTGCAGTTAAGTGGCTCATGGGACAACAGATGAATAATCTGGATCAGTCCTGAGCGATTAGTCATATACCTGCTGAAAGGATCAGTACATTTCAGATTTGGGTGTTTTTATAAAGTAAAAAGACAGTACGGTAATAAGAGTTTTGCATTATTTTCCATTCTTAAAAAAAGGTTAAGTGGAGAAATGTATTATTAGATTTAAGTTTTCCATTAGCTGAGAGTGTGCTATGATGTTTCTAATAACGGCCATAGAACTTGTAAGGGTCCTGTTTGTGGTTTTTTTTTGTTTTTCTTTTAGTTTCTCCTTCCACCTCTAGATGGTGCCCCTTGCCCATTTTGGCCTGAAGGGTTGTTTCCGGTTTTCCTCCCACACCTGCGGCTCATTGGGTCATCACCAGAGGAGTATTTGAGCAGCGGACTGTCACCACCTCAACGCTAGAGTGTTTGCCCGTATTGGGTACTCTAGCCTAACTGAGATTAGCTGAGTCTAACCATTGTGCCTTTGTCTCTCTGAGTCTAGGTTTCCCGACCCTTATACCACCACCTTAATTATCAATGGAATACAGGATTGACTGATGCTTTCATGTTGTTGGTGTAAAATATTGACCCAATCATATGGAATATTGCAGCCGAAATCAAGATATGTTCAATCAGGCCATGTTTTCCAATCTGTTATTGTCCAGTTTTGGTGTGCCTGTGGGTGTTGTGAGTTCAAATATGTGATTCTAAATAACTTGGTTTAAAAAAAACAAAATCAGTAGCAACCCTGAACTTTCTGATTCCAAAAAGACCAGCTGTAAATTGTGAAAAAATTTATAAATTTTTGACGTGATAGAAAAGCCTTAAATCACAGTTTAAATGTTTTCACATATTCCTTTTCTAGGGAGACTACAGTATGAAGCAACTTCCACAACAGCAATAGTGAGAAACAGAGATGTTCGTCCATCTCATCTGTTATGTCACCTCACCTTGCCTGGCAGTCTTCTCTGTCTCACCTCAAATAGGGAGGAAGCCTAGGCCTAGCCTGTTCTGTCGAGTGAGAAGAAGTCAGGGAGATGGATTACTGAGCTTGAGGCAGCTCACAGGACGTGTCCTTTAAAAAGTGTGAAGGTGGTGGTAAAAGGTTGAGCAACAAAGGGAAAGTGCATAAATGCATTTTAGTTTTAATAAATAACTGCATTCATTTAAAAAAAAAGTCTAATTAAACAGGATGAACTATTATTTCTGAAATACCTAGTATCTTTGTAGTAAGGTTGTGTGCATAAGTACTGTATGTGCAAAATTTTAAGTCTTTAAAATATCTGTCAGTGCTCCTGAGGGGAGCTGAAATGTTTTTCAAGTTTGTTTAAGATAAGGTGAAAGGACGAGAAAAGGAGTAGAGCTGACAAAGTGAAAAATGAGGACATTGGTGTGAAAGTGAATAGAGTGTGTTCCCTGTGAATGATTAATAAGAAGCCAAAAAAAAAAAAAAACGAGAGAAAAACGTACCAACCCTGTTCCCCTGGTAGCATCAGCACTCTGGATAGTATAGAGCACCTATAATTTCTCCACAGGCCTTTTTCTTCAGAATTGCTCTATTGTGAACTAGTTGTCAAATATTTGCAAATAGCAGTGAGTCGTGTAATATGGCATTAATGAAATCTGTCACATTTAAGATGTGCTCTATGAAAACATGAAACAGCCCTAGCACTACGTGTTTAAGATGTTGAACTTTCACTAAAAAAATACAGATTACAGCATTTTGCAATCCCATATCTGTTGTTTACAAATCTTGATGAACTTTATATTTCCAAATTATCGTTGATTGAAGGAAAATCTCAGCCTAATTATGTTTACAGTTTAATTTCCTTAAAAATTGTCAGATGAGACGAAATGAGCCGAATCACTGGAGAACCATGCGTCTGTAAACTACTGAGATTTAAAGCCACTAAAGTCATATAAACAGCTGACTAAATATTCTGTGGTAACCCTCAGTGAGCATGCAGGCTTATTTCTAACACTAAAGCACACAAACACAGCCTGCATGGCTGAGCTCCACTAATGGGATAAGTACATCCTCCCATGAGACTCCCCTCCTTATGAGAGGTGGACAGATTTTCATAAGAAGTCTGGAAAGCAGGGATGGGAAAGACTCACTGTGTACATGACCCACCATCCCCAACTGAAAGTAACACAGATTGAAAAATGTATTTTTTCTTCCTTGCAAACTGAAGCTTGTTGCTATGGTGTTGAATCAAATTTGATGCTGGCAGCATATAAAATTAATCATTAACAGCATTTTTTTAAATAAGGAAAAAAAAGTGCTTTTGATTCTTTGTTAAATTTTTGACTGTTGTTTTAGTGGTGTTAAGAAGACAGTAATGTAACCCTGTTGTGAAAGAGCTAATTCAAAGGTGCTTATAACAGTAATGGGCCTCAAACCTGCTATCTGTCTGCTGGATAAAACAAGGAGGTCTGCTAATTTACTTTTTCTATATTCCATGTGTTACTCTGATCAGAACAACAAAATGTAACATAATAGGTGCTAAAACCTATTACCGGTACATGTATTATTTTTTTTTTATTATTTAAAAAAGTGACAAATAAAAAACATAAAACAAATAAATATTATGTATAACTTTATAATCATAATTAAAGGGGCATAGCTACATTATATGATTTTTTTTTATTGCACGGCAGTAATTTATTCTGGTTGCATGCAGTGTTTTTTTATGATATAACTGCATCCTGCTGGAATATTACAGTGTTTGTTTATGGACCTATACTAAATTAAGACCTTTGTTTATATTTACATATTTACAGAATCATACAGGTATGATACTGCTCATGTGCGCAGAAGATAAATATGAAAGTACTTTCTATGTATGCGTGATTAACCCACTGCCGGTAGGTCCATTCAGTCCACCAACAATGCACTCAGCGTGCTCCGAGTAAGACTTTTGAGGGTTGCACACAGAGATACAGAACAAAGCTTCAGAGTTAAGCAACAGCAAGGTTCTTTAAAGAAATACAAAATGGTAAAAAAGATAAAGCAGATAATGCAGAAGTTGCAAACAAATGGAAATGGAATCTTACCTATTTAGAAGGTAATTTACAACGTTACGAAGTGTATTTAAAGCAGCGACAAACACAGAGACAAATAATCATTCACACACTCACACCTTTAGCGAAGCCAGATAACCTTACAGTCATGTTTTTGGACTTTGGGTGGAAGCTGGAGTATCCGGAGAGAACCCACCCATGCTCAGGGAGAACATGCAAACTCCATGGAGAAAGACCTGAGATCGGGAATCGAAGCTGGAACCTTCTTTCTGCATGGCAGCAGTGCTAGCAACTGTGCCAATGTTTTTGAGTCTAGATCAGACTCAAAAATGCTCCATGTTGGTAGGATACCGGTAGATGCCCTTACATAGGAACAGCATTACAATCAACATTACCAAGGCTTTTATTAGTTATTTATTCATTTTCTCTATGGGCTATGGGTTTCTCAATGCTGGAGTGTGTTTCAGAGACAATGGATGATTCATACTTAATAAGTACAAAGTAAAGATAATTGTTATGGATCCACACAAAGTGGTAAAAATGCAAAATGCAGGGTTGTTTTCTATGAAAGTAACTGGTATTTGCTTATATTAGTCTATGCTTAAGCATGTATGGTCTTTATTCCAACATCGAGAGACTCATATGGAGACAAGGAGGCGACTTGCGTGAGGACATTTATATATTTTAAAATAAGAATTAAGCTGTCTGCTGTAATTATTCATCTTAGTAATTTTTTTATTTTTTATTTTTTAATGTAATTAATGAAGGTTTTCAAATAGTTTTAAACATCTACCGTTTACTTCTATTTTTTAATATGGAAGGGATTTTCCATGCCTCTTTACTAATTTTCCATCCATCCATCCCGATGATATGCAAAGCTCCCTCACATGGCTGCATGTCAGACTGAAGCTCTGAAACAACAGAAGCGTGTACGGTGCTGTCTGCTAATTAGCATTCAACAATGTTCCAGTCTGTGGTGGTGTAGTGGCTCAACGAGGTCAGCGTTTACTATAAAGAGCAGATGTCACTGGTTTCCTGTGACACGATTGGGTGTCAGCATTGAGTGCAGAGTCACCTCTGCAGCTCACAGTGAAACAGGAGGCCAGTGTTCATATCCTTCCCTCCAGTGTTGGACACTGAATAAATTAAAGCAAGATCAGCTCAAGACTCAGGTGTAATTAAATTAAAACGTAATGTGTTGCTAATTAGGTGAGGAGTAGTACAGTTACTACATGTAAAGCTAAACACTTTAAATAAAACATATGAAGCTGCAAATTTGAACCAGTGTTAAATTCACCTTTATTTGAATGATAATTCCTGAAGAAACTTTACTTAAGGTCATTGTTCATTCTGGAAATATTTTTACAGTACTATTTGCAGCATATGTGGAATTTAATACATTTTCAGATTTAAACCAAAATTTCTTGACAAATAATTAGATCATAAACCTTTTTAAAAGCTGTTTATGATTTTTTTAAAGGATAAAAACATTTTTCATTTTTAACATTTTTAATAATAATAAAAAAGGAAAAAATTCAGCACAAGGCTGTAACATTACTAATGAATACACCAGACAGACTCTTAAAGATATTTAATGTTTTTAGTATAAAACACAAATTTATGCCTGATAGGGATCCAAATCTACATCCAAATGTATCACATTATGGCCGTTCTAAATTTAGATTTTATTTGCAAAAACGGATATGGCGTTTTTGTATTAACCATGGCAATTGATGAAATAAAATGGTTCAATATATATAAGCATTTTAGTTATTTTGACAGAATTAAAACTCTGAAATTTCTATGTTGTGCTGGTCTGTTAAGGGTAATGCCAAGTGGAAAAAATAAAACAAAACTTTACTGTTGTTCCCAAACACATTCAAACAAGATGAATCATAATGTGTGATTTTATTTTAACAAACATGGGAATTGATTAACACTGTTCTCACATTACACAGCTAATTGTGGTGCTGTTAAACATATTTTTTTTGCAAATGCACAGATGCAGAAAACCTAAGGATTTTTGAGACGGCAACAGCTTCCTCCTACAGAAAAGAAGAGAGTTGTCAATGTTGTAGATAAGTCACGATCTGGTTGTCTGCTTTGCTAGACAACCAAGCCTTTACAAGGACTAACAAAAATATACTCCTACTTTCATTTTGCAGTTTACAATTTTAAAAATAATTTTACCATGAATTATATTTAAAAAACAAGCAGATTTGTTTTTCTATTTATACAGGAGTATTTTTTTTTCAAACTAACATTGGAGGCAACCAGACTTTACTTCAGCTGTTGTAAAAACATTTTGATGCCTATCCAGGAATCTTTCAGTTCTGACAGCTTGCATTTCAGCAAACTCCATGAGTTTTTTAAACTCACTTTTTAAAGAGTAAAGCAGGCGTGCACTTTTTAAATGTTTAAGTGACAAATCAAACCAATCTCATGTTATTGAACATTTTACTGTACTTACGCATTGAAATTGGTGTTTAATTATTTATTATAATTTATAATTTATAAATTTTGAACATGTTTCAACAAAGTTAGTTTATGTTACTTTTGTTACAAATGTGGAAATATTGAAAAAGTTTGAGTCATAACTAAGAGATAGTGCCTCATACAAGCATGTAAAAACTAACCCTAAAGCATTTATTTATAAAACTAAAAAATTAAATTGTAATTGTAGCATGCACTGCTACACGCAGTGTAGTACACGCTGCACGGCGTGTACCACAGACAAATAGAAGAAGTGGCTGATATCAAAAAATCCTACCAGTGGCTGAAAAAAGGCTGGACTGAAGGACAGCACAGAGGCACTAATCATGGCAGCACAAGAACAGGCACTCAGTACAAGATCAATAGAGGCCAGGGTCTACCACACCAGGCAGGACC
>NW_015150873.1:706920-709544 GCF_000732505.1 Cyprinodon variegatus | reverse complement strand
AAGATACTGCGCAGAACCCTCAAACTCCCAGGCCTCTGGTAGAGGACCCGAGCTTGAGGATGACACATACCACCCCACGAGGGGTGAGAAAACAGTTTTATATATATATATGTATATATAAATTACTTATTCTATGCCATAAGTGAATTTTTGTTATGTTATTTGAATTAGTACCAATATTTTAGTAAATCACTATAGATATCACGATTTGCATTGCTTATCCAGTGCTTATCTAGAGACATATTTTATGTTAGTTACACAAAACCAGAGCTGACTGAATCTTTTCCTTCATTGCATGAACACTTTATTTCAGAGGCTTTACACTTTGAGTTCAACAAGACATTATTTTTTTTAAGTACTTTTGAATACAATTTTAAGAACCTTTTGTTTAAAAAAGTCCTGTCACTTCTCTAAAGTATGTGGGTCACTTATGAAATGGATAATATTTTGTATGTTACAGGTATTAGGAGGAAGGGTGTGAAATTCACTCTGGCATTATACCAAGTAAGTTATTTTAATGTGTCTGAACTTTTTCTATTTCTTCTATAATCACTTTTGCAGTTAATGAGCACCTTAAATTGGTCCAAAAATATTCAGTTTAAAGGTTAGACAAATGATTGCTGAATGCATGAAGTGCTTACTGATGAATGAATTTTCATCAGCGCTGACAGAATGTTTGCATGGTGTAGACTGAAATAATGTTATTTTCACCCTGATACATTTTAGAAACACGTGTATCTCCTACAAATGTGGGGTGCTTTCACATCTCTACAATGCAGTTGTCATATTATGTCATATTATGACATTTTTTAACATATCCCCTGGTGATCAATTTATGTTGAAATATTGAAGCGTTATTTCCCTAATGTGGTTATGCTTCACCATTAGCTGTGTTTCCTTCCAACTTTAAGAAAGATTATAAAAGTTTGAAATAAAGGAAAAGCTAATTTGTTTAAAATAGATTAACCAAGAACCTCAAAGCGTAATATCATAATGCGTTGCTGTCAATATTACGTCGTTGTGGATGGCTGCAATAAACAGGAAGTAGCGGCTGCAATCTAGCACTGAGTACAGCTCAGTAATGGAGGAAACTTTTAGTGAATATATTTGGACAAGTTGTTCCCACAATAACATGTTAGTTAGTAATGGTCCGGTTGCTTCCAGACACATTAACTCTTTCTCACAAAAGCCAAAAACCACTTCAAGATAGCCGAAAGCTTTGCAGATTTACTGCCAATTTTTCTTTTTTTTATGTTGCTGTTTCCATTAAGTTTTTATGATGTGATACTTCTAAATGCGCATTAGAAAAACCCGAAGAAAGCACATATATTGACACACATGAAAGATATGAAAAAAGTATATGAGGGTCTCAAAAAATGCATTTCCAACAAATGCAAGGTATCTCCTTTGATATGACATTGCAAAATTGTAGATAGAGTATTTGAATGATACTATGGTGCCACATCATATAATGCATTTTGCTTTCACATCTTTTCTGTGCGGTTTCAGTGGTCTTACTTTTCTGTATGTACCCGCAAAAGTACTCATGCATCAATTCTAAAATTATCTTAACTGGTCCCATTGTGAAAGGCCTTCCTTTCAGTGTAGCCATGACAACAAATTCACCAGGCAGCAATTATAGAAAGGGCTGCACCACTGGATGCCTGTCAGAAACTATTTCCTTCTGTACCATTTCCTTTTTTTTTCTAACTGTTAGCTTATATCCATCTGTCTTGGAGCATGATTCTGTCTTGTTTTTGCCTCTGTGTGGACATTGTTTTCTGTTTAAGAAATAGGTAACGATCATAATGGTTAGCTGGAAAGCCAGATGGCCAAAGTGCCGTGCTGTATTTCAAAACTGTCAGCTCTATCAAAAAAGCTGGGAGGAGGAATAAAATGCTGCGAATTTTGGATTAAAACCTACTGCTATCAATCTGACACTCCAATAAATGTTCCCAAAAAAGAAACTGCAGTGCAGGACCACTGCAACTTTAGCTTAAAGTAAATTCAATAAATTCAGTGGATATTTATTTAAACTGACATATAACACATACAAATCCTATTTAAGCTCTTAGAAACATCTATAGTTGATCCTCTATAGAAGAAACACATGCTGTTTTTTTATGAATGATTCAAAAGCAGTGGGTTGTCAGGGTGGAAAAAGCTTCTGCCTGACCACTGAAAAACCAGACCAAACACACACACAAGTAGAATGCTCATAAAGAATATCTCCAACAGCAGAGTCAAAACTCCTCTTAATGCTTTACAGCCCCAAATCGTTGCATTGCACTCTGCAGGCTGTCCTGTTGTACGAAACACACTCAGTCTTAGCGGTAAAATAAGGTGAGAAATACATAATGTAGAAAAAAAGCCAAAGAAAAGAGATGTTTGAAGTGCAGAGTATGGTGTATAATATATGCAGCTGTGATGTACGGGGACTAAGAAGCCTAAAGGCAACAGGCAGAAAAGAAACTTTAGAAGTGACCTATTTTTCTTAAACACCTCACTGAAATGTTAAGGAAGGAAGGTAGAAAGAAAGAAAGAAAGAAAGAAAGAAAGAAAGAAAGAAAGAAAGAAAGAAAGAAAGAAAGAAAGAAAGAAAGAAAGAAAGAAAGAAAAGGGAA
>NW_015150873.1:702583-706575 GCF_000732505.1 Cyprinodon variegatus | reverse complement strand
AAGCGGTTTGTGTGGTAAACCGGATCCTAAATACCTAAAATATTAAAAGATCTAGCAATGCAAACTGTGTGGATAAAGAGGAACACAGTCATCTCCATTCAACTTTTCTCTCATATATACATCTCTTATTTTCTCCCTATTCAAACCCTGGGTTGTATGCACATGTAAACATAGACTCATGCACACCATGATAGACAGCAGCCTTGATTACACAGATCTCCACATGGGAAAACTGCAGCAACTTCCATGTCCTGACAGTTTCCATGGTTACATGAGGCTTTTTTTTTCTTGATATTTGCATAAGAGAAGCAGCACGGCATTCAAAAAAAAAAACAAGACAGGAGAAAGCACGAGCCAGGCGACACTGGGGAATATCTACAAATTTCCATCATTGTTGCTCAGTGACTGTCAGAACAACAATAAGCAGTGAGTTCAGGGAAACTTGAAGAAGTCAGCTCCTACGATTTATGGATGAAATCTGTGTAAGCAGTATTAGTCAGCTGTGAATTTGACAGGCTGCTTGCTAAGACATCTCTGGACATCACGTCCAGTCCCACCTACATCTCACAGACTTGATTATAGAGAAACGTGGCATTTCAAAACCGCAGGCAGAAAAAGACTTACATCAAATTCAAATTAAGTCAAAGCTGAATTTGTCCTATTATCTGTTTAGGCTGATTAACCATGTTACAGGTAAAAAGATTGATCTATCTTTGTACTGGGACGTTAAATCCACAAGAAGAATAGTTAAATTTGGAATGACCTTCTACACAGTTTACAAGCTTAGTAATTATTTAGTAAAAAGTAAGCAACAGTATCAATGCAGCATCTACTGTGTACACACTCTTACTTACATTCTTGAACGTCTGTCTTTTTTTACTACTCACTGTGTTCCTGATCTCTTTAAGAACCAGAAACTGCAAAAGCTCAAAGTAACAAAGGGGCAAATTAAACCATGCTATATAATGATAGTTCTGCACCACTACTACTATTATAAATAATAATACTAATATACTAATAATGATAATAATGACTGTACATTGGCACAGTTGCAGACACTGTTGCCTTGCAGCTAGTAGGTCCTAGGTTCTAATATTCTGGCTTCCACCTATAGTCCAAAAGCATGCATGACGGATTTATTAACCTCTTTAAAAATTGCACGTAGTTATGAGAGTGTGCATGCATTATTGTTTGTTATTTATATCTATAAATTCTGCAGATCTGTCCAGGGTGTTCCCTGCTACTCACTCAGCAGTTGCAAGAGATAGGAACCACACACATGAATAAGCTGACCAGGCAATGCATCAGTGATAAAAATATTAAAAATAATATAATTAATAGTCATTAATATCATTAGCAAATTCTCCCTGATAAAATGATAAATGAAGAAAAAACAGTATATACCTACTGTGTGTGTTTATGCAGACTCTAGGCTTATAGCAACTCAATTGAATTTTTCAGAGTTTTACAGCAAACTTTGCTTTCAGTGTTTCTCATAAAAGAAACAAACACTATTCATTGGTGTCAATATTTGAAGTTAATTCAAACAACTATGGGAGCTGTCATTATGCAATCCACAAATGATGGGAACACTTTCTTTACAGTAAACGAAATGACCCGAAAGCCAGAAATATGGAAAGAAAAAAAAAGTTAAAACTGTGCAAAATGCTACAGTTTTTCTTTTATTTGTAAATATATATATATCATTTTTCTTTTAACAAATAAATAAGTTGTGTGTGGCTTCACTGTAGTACAGGCAACTTATTATGTTTTTGATTATGATAATAATTTGTATGTTAGAATAAATCATAGAACATAAAGCAATAAATGTTTTGCTTGTGACTGTAACTGAGGAAATGTTGGCTTGCTGCATTCACTCACATCTGCCTTTAATAGCACTAACACTGAAATGAGAAACACCCATGCTGGCACCTAACCAATACTGATTTCCATTTTGCTACCGTCCTTGTCCAAGCATCCCAGCTGCATAAAGTGGAAATGACAAAGAAGATGATTTGTGATAGGAACAAACCCCTTAATAATAAAAGGATGTGTCTTTTAGACTAGATGTGCTGGGGATGTTAAAGTTAGGATGTTAGTAAGAGAAACCACAGCCTTTAAAACAAGAGTCGCTATTGCTTATTGTGACAGATAAAGTTATAATTCTAAGAAAAAGACATACTATAGCGTCACAAATACGAGTGTTGTCTTTAGTTTCCCAGACGAAAGGCTCAAGAGGAGAGCGACTCGTACTGAATAAAAGCATAAACACATGTCAGATGTGTGGATGATGCTTCCCACACTGCCTATATCAATCCAGCCTGCTGTAAACTGGCCGACAGTCAAGCATGCTGGTTCAGCCAATCACTGCCATACATGGAGATACTGACCCTGCTAGAAAACTCAACTACTCCTGTCTTTCCTGACCCATGCTGTGGTCAAGCTTATATTTCTAAGCATAAAATAACAACCATTTCCACTCATTAACGGAAACCCAATCTCACCTTCATTTTCTGGCTTAGCATCCAATGTACCTGATAAAACCTTACTTTAGACTGGGTAAACAACCCTTTATTGCTTATCCAATGGGCAGTTACAGTGCTTAGCTTTATGAAAGAAATCAATCAGGGAGCAGTTTTAATTTGCAGCTGTTATCCTTCCCAAAACTAATCGGCTTCTTCTGTTGCAAGTACAGCTGGTGCCTACAACCCTGTGCAACGTATTAAACAAAAGCTGCAGTGTGCTCTCTGTGCCCATCCTTAAATCACTAAAAGTCTTAAGCTATATATTCTTTCTAAACATGCAGCTGGTACTCATTGTTAGGTTGTAAAAGAGGAGGAGGATGTTCTAAAGGTCTGATTTCTACAGCTGTTTCTTCTTGTTCAATACTTACAGGATACTGTAAGTATTGATAAGATGTCATCCAAAATATTGGTTAAAACCAAAATTAACTTTATTTGTCAACTTTTACGAGGGCTTCCCATTGCTCATATGGTATTCAAGAGTCCCAACTACAACTGCAGTTGTAGTTGGGACTTAATGGGAAGAAATAATTACAAAATAGGACAGGATGACCAAAGTGGCAGCTTAGCATAGCCAAATCTTATTGAAGCATGTAGAGTAAGCAGAGGGGTGCTGATCATTATGCCACAAACAGGTATTTTGATATTGAGGAATTTTTACCTCCTTCAACACCAGAGATAGAGGAACGCTTTGTGTAGCCCAGTGGGCCAGAGCCTATCTACTTGATACATATGCCTAAAGGCACCTACTCAGAGATCCCCAAAGCTGGTGCTACCAAGGTGGTGGAGAATAGGCTGAATAGGCTTGCTACAGAGACGTGTGTTTGATTGAGTTGTAATAATACCCAAACACAGGACTATGATAATTTGAGTCTGTACAATTGTTGAAAGCTTGCACAAGTGTCATTTTGAACCACCTGGAATAGCCACCATTCAAACACTTAAGGAATCCCCAACATATTGCAAAACTAAAAATGATTCATGATATTGAGGCGAGTTGAACTTCAAGTGTTTGCTATACCTAAAAATGAACATTGGTCAATTGCTAGTTGTCAAATATGGCTAAGAGCTATTGTTGATTAATAATTTAGTCATAGTTAGTATTAAATAATACCTTTCCATGTGGAAACAGGAAATCCTCTCATCAGCCTGGTGGTTAAGTAAATATTTGCTTTTTTTCATATTTTTAAAAATACAGAGCAACGAAATTAACCCTCTGCATTTAACCCATCCCCTAGGGGAGCAGGGGGCTCCCATTGTGTCTTTCCTCAGGGACCCAGATTGTCAGTCTGTGGGAGTGGGGCTTGAACTCAAACTTCTGGATTCCAAGCACAATGTCCTAACCACCAGGCCACTACTCCCCCTAAAAATACTAAGTTCTATTTCACACTTTTCAATTTTAATTCACTTCATGCCATGCTTTATCATTGTGTTACTCTACATACATTCAGAAGATAAAAATAAATCAGA
>NW_015150873.1:680961-701257 GCF_000732505.1 Cyprinodon variegatus | reverse complement strand
CCAGACCATCGCAGGGCAACAGAGACAAACAGGACAAACAACCATTTACACACATACTCACACCTAAGGACAATTTAGAGAAGCCAATTAACTCAACATTCATGTTTTTGGACTCTGGGAGGAAGCCGGAGTACACAGAGAGAACCCACGCATGCTCAGGGAGAACATGCAAACTCCAAGCAGATAGACCCCAGGCAAGGCAGCAGTGCTCCTGAACTGATTTCCCAGACTGAATTTAACACGCATGTCAAAGATGTTTAGAATATGGCCATATGCTCCTGCTTTTGATTATGATGCAGTATTTTATTATTCACTAATGCTACAGTTCTGTGTGTAACTTAATGAGTTAATATAGTGATAGAACGGGTCCCTTGAAAACCAGAATTCATTTCTCAATTAGATGAATCCTGTATAAAGTAAAGAGAAATGTCTCCCAGAGTGGCCGTGTGTCACTTTAATGAAAAGTATGAACCTTAACATATATTGTGTACTTGTGGGAAACAGAGCTAATTGCTGTTATGGAGTGCCTGTTCATTGTTAAAACACAAGGGAACAATTGTTAACTGCAAAACCTCAGGCAAATTTCAGGCAAGTTTTTAAATAGACCAGGCAGTTAGATCTACATGTGGACTACTGGGACCAAAAAATGTAGCTCTTTCAAAGTCATGAAAATCTTTAATTGTTAATAACTAGCTATCTAAAGCACCACCATCTCATTACTTACAGCAACATGGGCATTTATTATTGTAAATGAGCATTTAAAGTGTCCTGAAAAGGTTTTCACACTCCTTGAGTTATTTAAACATTGGTTACATTACAAACACAAACTTAGTGTATTTCATCAGAACTTTATTTGACAGAACAGTGGTAAGAGATTATATTTCTATGCGACCCTGTTATATTAATTATGATGAAGCTGTTAGTGAACTACTCTTTTTTTCATCATAATAGAAAAAAAAAATAGACTTAAATACACTGCAATAGACAATAGTCTTAATAGACAAAAATATGACCATTTTGATGATTTTAAACACAGCTTAGACACTGTTAATATCCATAGATTCTTATCTTTATGTTCTACAAGATCAATTATCCTGGGAATGAGCTCATATGTGTGTGCGACAGGCTAACACACATTACAGCATATCTCTTCTTGCTATGACCATTCATTTTTACCAATTCTTCTTTGCAAGAACTATTTAAGCTTTGTGTTGAAATTCTTTCAATTATTAACATGAGAGCAACTCATGAAAACCAAATTTTGGACTCAACTTTGTTGCTGCAAAGAAATCATTTCTTATTAATTAAGCACAGAAGTCGCAATGGACTCTATTATATCCACCCATTGAATTTATTGACTTGTCAGGTTAATTGTTTTTTATGATCCTATGCTAGTCTCAGCCTAATGGGATATCCCCATAATAAAAATGTGTCAACCTCTCTAAGCCTGAGCCAGTGAATCCCTGTAGAACTGACTCAATAAACAAATATGGAGTCAAGCTTTTCATTGGTCATATTAAATTTACTCTCCTCTGTTTACCAAAGCTAATAACTAACAGCATTAGCTGATGCCTTTGGAGGTCCTGCTCCTTGCAATCTTTTTACTTTGATAGGAAAAAAGAAACCAACTGTTTTTTTTACAACTATTTTCCTCTTTCAATCCCAAAATAATGATAAAAAAGTTGAATAGAATTACCTTTTAAGAACTAAAATTAGATAACATAGATTTTTTTTTCTTTAGAAAGACCCATTTTATACCTATTTTCCTGACCAGGCCAACCAGTTGAAAAGACCCCATCAACATTAAACAGCAAATGTCAACCAGAAAATGGTCTTAAAATAATTATATTTGCTGTTTTTGGCAACATCATCAACACCCACAGTTGTGCTGTTTATTCTGAAATATTTTAAGAATTGTACAGCAGGGGTGTTCGGTTAAGCAGCCTTCTTCTTTTCTTTTCTTTTCTTTCCTCTCTTTCTTTTTTTTTATTTCCATGGCCCACTCAGACTTTTATGCTGCAAGAATGTCTCTATGACCCATATTTCCCAGCAGACTGAGAAAAGGTCCCTCTGACTGCCTGTCTGGTTAGCAAAGTAAATATGAAGAAAAATTAGAGCAGCGAGCTGCTCTGTTTAAAATAGGAAACTCCTGTCTTAATATTGCTAAGATTTTGACTGAAATTTCATTGCTACTCTTGCACTTACCACCTGCTTCACTAGTTCCTTGTTAGAGCTGCAGTTGGAGCTTTTAAATTCTGACTGGGAAAGGGAACTCTGGTGGATGATTTCCATGAGAAACCCCTGCATGTCAGTCATCATTCTGCTAAGGGCTAAAAAGAGTCAGATCTGTCTGAGAAGGTGGAAAGGGTTTCCCTGCTCTGATGCCACCCTGCTCAGCACAGTCACAATGCGAGGGCCGGTATTCCTTTTTTCGGTGCTACTTTTGAATATCTTATAAAGTTAACATTGTGGTTCAATTATTAACATGATTATATGAACTGTATATGTATTTTAAAGACTTATTTTCATCTCTAAACACATGCAGGCTGCTGATGCATACGACTCTCTGTTTACCTGTGAATTACAGCTGAGCTTTAAGAGCTGCAGGACAAAAGACACACTTGAATGGCAGCAAACATGCTCCCAGAGAGAAAATTTTCTCTTTTTGTTGTGCTTTAAATAGAAGTAGATAAAAAGAGCAATGACATAGGCTGACCCAGAAAAACATTTCCTTTTCCCTGGTCATGAAAAGGCAGGTACAAACTAGTATTTGATTACTCTTCCTTTTTGTATTGATTCTTTTCCCTGTTCCTGTGCCTACAGATTCATTTAGAAATACATCATTAGTACTGTTGCTTTATAGAAGCATCGTAACTTGAGAGAGATTTCTAAAATAGCTTTAAGACAACAGAGATTTATCAAAAAGATAATGAAACAACTATAGGTACCAATAACGTTTTTATGTAGCAAACCAGCACCTCTATATCTGATGACAAAGTATTACGTGGCTATTCATCATTTTGAAAAAGTATTCTGGTTTTAAGATGATGCCATTTGTTGCTTTCTTGCATAAACTCTATTTCCTAATACCTATGTTTCATTTTTAACCATCTATCAAGCATTAGCTGAGTTCAGTGCACAGCTAAAAAATATCCCCCCATCCAAAATGAACCCAGAATCTTTCTGAATTTTCTGTTTCGTTGTTGGCCTTTGAAAATAAAAGATGAATCCATCTTACTGATCTTTGTCTTGCTTCTTTGTCAGTGGGTATGTTTTAAGCTGTGTCTCTATAAAATCTCCAATCACCACCTAATTTTGAAATCAGTGGTCAAGATATGCAAAAAATTAAAACCTGAAACAAAACAGCAGAATTTAGGAGAGGTGTCATTTATTTTTACCCTTTTACTGCAAAAAGGATTCCTTTAAGACAGAAAAAAAAAAAAAAGCAGGATATTTTTTGTCTTCTTATGGTTGCCTTCCCAAACAGATGCAGTTTCTTTTGAACTGAGCATCCATCTTCATTGTGGAGAACAGAGTGCTGAGGGTTTCCACCTCCTGACCAATTTTCATCCTGTACGCCCCGCGCTATCACACCAATCATTTGAGTGGCAGCCTATCTAACACTAGATCTGTCTTTCTCATTCACCCTCTACCACTTTATCTACGCCTTCCCCCAACAGACTAACTCCACTGCACCTTCCACTGATTTAGAAAAAAACCACACACATGAACCTGGTCGTCTGCTGATGGGAAATCAGATGAATGCCTTACAGTTTGATAAAGTCTGCTGAAAGGTTCCAGTCTGTTAGAAGAGATCAACTAAACAACAGCCTGTATTTCTATTTACACACATATTTGGGTGTGTGTTTCATGGGGGAGTGGAAAAATAACAGGCTGGAAAAGAAAGTGATAGACAAGATGGGAAGATAAGGTTCATGCATGTTCATGTGTGTGCGCAGATTTATCACAGCATATTTATTTATGGAAGTCTCTCGGGAGTGGAGCGCCATTAGTGTGCAAAGGAAGGGAATATGCTGGGGTTGTGCTGGATGTCACACTGAGGTAGTTTCATCACTCCATGCATGCTGTACCTCATTAGCTTGAGCAACACCCTGGATAATATTAACAGCTGCTTCTCTCCAGCATTGTCCATCAGAATGCCACTCTCCAAATAGCAAATATTATTTTGCTGAAAGCAGCTCTGTTACTGATTTATGCAAAGGTTTCTGCAGCTTTTTTTTTTATATTGCATTTTTGATGTCCGTATCAACTGACTTTTAAGTTTAAATGGGGTATTCTGTTTCCAAAACAATCTAAAGATAGTGGGAGGATGCATCGATCCAGGGATCAAATTGAACTCCTCTTGATAGTTTTCAGCTCATTTCTTATGCAGCGACTGCTACTTTAAAGTCCACACAGGTAAGCAGCGAGGTGAGTAAATCAACAAAGCTAAGTGAAAGCTACACTGGGGCCATCATTAGGGGCGGGGCCACCAGGAGAACCTCTCACCCTGCTCCCACTTCATCCGACTCAACTAAAGAGCCGAATTATCCCCACAGACCGCTCAGAGACTTTCCTCAGAGATCAATGAAAACACAGTGTGTGGGTGTGAAGGACTCATCACACTAGAGGGGATCCAAAGTGCACCATCATTTCAGACTGATCGCACAGTTTTATTTTAAACTTTTGAGGTTGATGCATCAATGAAAATGGCTTCTTTAGAGTAGGGGCTGGAAAATACTTTTCTGTGATTCATTCTCCTTCTACTTGCTGAAAACTAGAATCTACTGACATGCTATACTGTAGAAAGTAATTAGGATGTTATAACAAGCTCTGTTTGAAAAGAAAAAAGCTCTGTTTAAAGTACTTTTTATGTCCAAGTGTTTCACTGATGCCTGTTTAAATGATTTAAACTTTGTAATCTAAGACTTTCTTTAATTCTACCTGGAGAGCAAAGCAGAGGTGACAACCTGCACTGAGAAACCTGAGGGTATTCTTTTACTCATTGAACCTCTTGTCTGTGAGGTGTTGTATTCTGTGTTGTTTTCAAGTAATTACAGTTGAACAAATGATCACATTTTAATTAAAAGACTTTTTTTTTCAGTATAAATACCTGCTGCTCAGAGAGATATTAGTATAATAAGTAAATCCCTTTCCTGATATAAACAAATTGGCAAATTAATGGCCATTAATCTTCAAGAGCTTATGATTATCAGGAGCAATAATTATTAACACTTCTGTCAACTACAATAATCAAAACCTATTAGAACCTAAAATCCCTGACACATCTTATATAATTAAATAAAAAAAACTAAAAATATAAAAAACAAAAAACTTTGCCTGTACCTCATTTGAAAACATGTAAAGACTATTAAATAAGTGCTTGTTGAAGCTATCGATCCAATCTTTGCAGTGAGTACTTTTTTTATCTGTTAGCTACAGAGGACATATCTTATCTATAGCCTTGTTTAAGTGAGCCAACCATTGCTGACAGACTAAGTTACTTGGTTAGTTTTATGCTTAGATTCATACATTAGCCTATGATGTTGAAAAATAAAACCCCTTTTCATTTTATTTTTAAAAATGAACCTGGGGTGTTTTTCTCAGCCCTCTGTGATCTGAAGAACTGTTCATTCACCTTGATAGAAAAATCTGGTTCCTTCTGAATAGAATTAACTCCAAATCATGACTGTGCCAACACCATGTTTAACAGTAGTTGTGTTGTACTTTGAGTTTATGGAGTTTCAGATTATATAATATTGTTTTAAACTCTCTAGTAAGGTCTGTCTGGCAATACATTAGGCCTCCGAGGAACATCAGCATTTGTAATATTACTTGTGTTTGATCACCATCAGCACCGTGCCTTGACATGCCTACGTAAAAATGTACTTTTTTTTCTAGTTTTTTTGTTGTTGTTTGTTTTCTCAATAGTATTGGTTTACAAATGGGTAATGCAAGTGCCTTAGTGGCTGTTTGGACATGCAGATGAGCTGTTCATTTTGTTCCAGATGTAACTCCCCAAAGACATGCTGTTCCTTTATAACCGTCCTTCGGTCTTTGAAACATATCTGAACATAGATGACATTTCAGCTTCTGCCGTTCATAGAGGAAGCTTTGGGATAGGTCAGCAGCATTGCTCTCTGTTGCTCTATGTTTGTGTGTCTGTTTGTGTGTTACTCTATCTTAAGCAGATTATTGTAAAGCCTCAGAAAAAAAATAACTAAGATGGTACAGAGTACTTCCCAAACAATATGTGTAAAGTAACTTCCATTCAAATCAAGTAAATAAATAAACTTGGTTCTTACTGAACCAAGTTGGCTTTATTTTCGATAAAAGTTGGCTGTTCTGAGGAGAAACCTTTGTAAGAGGAGGTTTTGGGGGATTTGTCATAAGGTAATGATTAGCAAACATAGTTGAAGAGGAAAAATCTATTTTATTGCAAAATATGGACTTTCTTTCAAGAATCTGATAGAGTACTGACCGATGCTAGATATCAGTAATAATTCTTGTCCCAATTATGGTGTTTGTTTGTTTTTTCTTTTCTTTTCCAAAACCAGAACTTTTTGGAAAGTCAGGCAAGGATTCATTATATTCAGAAACTAGTTTATTTCTAGAAAGAACTGAGGTCATTTTGGCTAAATTATAAAGTCCAGTTTTCCAGCTGAAGTGGAAGGGAGAACAAAAAGTGTATGACACTAAAAGGTTAAAGTTAAGTTATGCAAATCACTACACGGTGCTCCTGTGGTTTTTTTTATCACTTCAAGTGATTCTCTTAGAGTAAAAATATCTATACAAGCCTGACACAGGCACATTAGTCTTTCTTTTTTTCTTCCTTTTAACAAGGCACCTCCTGTAATGGGTAAGGTGCATTGTTATAAGCTAATGGAGATGGGAGCTGCTCATTTGAATGTGACTGCTGAACCTTATCTTTTGGATATCATATAACCTCTCCCTTCTCAAATAAGATGAGATGTGAAGACAACCGATTCTGCCCTCTGCTCATTAGTAAACCATCACAGCAGCATGGCAACACTGTGTTTTGTGTCTATAATGAAATTACATTATGAATAAATATTGGTTTGATATTTAAAAACAGCTTTCTCTTTAAGGTTCAGAGGAAAATTCTGGAAATGTGATGCAACTAACCTGTTCTGTTTGGTTTCAACCACCTCCAGACACATTTTCCCTCTCAACCATATCAAATAAAGAGAGGAATGCCTGCATGAGAAGCAATGACTTGAGAGCAGACGAGCGAGTAACGTCGAGAAAAATCAGTGAAGCAGTGAAAGAAAGTTTAAGCTTAAACTTCTCTCTCTCTCTCTCTCTCTATATATATATATATATATATATATATATATATATATATATATATATATATATATATTTGCATCCCTTTTTTCACATGGTGTCAGGGTAAAAATGCTGGGTGTCTTCTAGGTTTGGCTTAGTGAGCAATGTATTATTCTCTGCATTCACTTCCCCAAACAATCCAGACTGTCACTGAGTGGTTTTACAGTTTATTCTAACATCTAATAAAATTCTAGTTATAAACTTTACACAAACAATAGCTGACAACCTTTAGAGGAGCAATTCCAGCCTCCAAAAACTACTTAATTATGGGATGGGGCTCTATATAGAATTTGATAGAAGGATGTTTCAACTATCTAACTAACTATATTGAGAAAGGGGAGTAATGACACAGAGTGTGTCAGGGAGGGGATTCCAATCTAAGATTGCTCCTCTAAGGGGCAACCATTACAGCCAGGTTGCATGCTCTACCTCCACTCCACGGGTCATTCACAGATGCCCTTTTTTCAATAGCACAGATTTTTAGGGTGTCATTTTTGGCTGTTGTGCTGTGCCTAATTAGCCATTTTAGGGTTTTTAATTGATCATAAGCAGAGGTCAAATTGGTAGAGATGCACAAATCCGATACCTAGATAGACTTAGAGACTTAGACAGGGTTATTTTGTCATTTTGTATACACAAGTGTAAACAAAAAGGAGCTGCTCTTGGCCGCTGCTTTGTAGCACCGCCATGGTAAATAAATAAATAGATAGGATAATGGTTCTGATATTAATCAGTTAGCTGGACCTGATATGAGTAATTTGATACAGATATTGGAGAGCCTATCCAGTGCCTTTTACATGGAACTGTTCTTTCTTTTTGCTGCCTATGTTTTTGTCAATGTTAAAGCCTTCAGCTTTAGATTGAAAATAAATAGATGGGTGCATCTCTAATATTTGTATTGCAGCACATAATGGGAGACCCTAAATGGCTGTTTAACTTGCTTTACCAAGTAGCGTCAACAAAAATATTACTTTAAAAAACTGTATAATTTCAAAGGTTTGGCTTTTCAGTCAGCTGATAATACTGGTTATCAATTTAAGATAATAAATAAATCATCTCTGTTGTGCTCAAACTCTGCATCATTAAGGTTAAAAAAAGTATTATTACATGGTTTTTCGAGGATTTTTATTAGCACAGGAGAAAGGAATTTGGGATTCAAATAGATTTCTGTACTCAAACTGGTTTTCAAGTTCTAATAAAACACAACCTGACACCGAGAGAAAAAGAGAAGGAGAACAGAAAAAGCAACATCAATGCAGCCATACTGAACCTGTGTAGTAAAGTGGGTAAACCCCTGAAATAAAAAAATAAAAAAAACAAATTAGTAACTTTTCCTGGAAAGAAATTGATCAAAGTTTCTTTTACAGTTTATTAAAGATCAGAGTCAAAGATCTGAACTTTATTTGTTATAGTATCACTGCATTGTTTTGCTTTTTTCCCATGATGAATTAGTTGTTTATCTTTGCAGGGGCCAACTCCTTCCTCCATTCTGCTGCTGCCAAATCTTGACAAGAAGAGTAAAGCCCTGGCAGCACTTGTGTCATGTAGCCACGGCCGTGAGAGCTTGGAGATGGACTGAATCCAACAAGTATAGTCCCTGTCAACAACATTCCAATCTATTATTCAGCCATGCAGCTGGAAGCTGACCTTTTCAATCACAGCCTACTTGGTGAGCAATGAAAAGTCTAGTGTGCCAAAAAGAAGCTTAAAAGGAAGCAGGTGTTGGTTTTAAGTGTAAACCTTTTCGAAAGTTCTGCTTTAGCCTTATGGTGACCACTAAGCCCCACACCACTCTACATCTTCTTGAGTGGATGTTCTTTCTCTGACAAGCCTGCGTGAAAAATTAATGAAGCAATGCAGCAAAGTAGTCGTGCCTCTGTCCCCTCACTATTGACCTCTCACCTTAACGTCAGTGTCACTAAGGAGCTCTGCAGCCTCACCAGCACCGGAGTGTGAAGAGAAGAAAATGGAACGACAGATAAGAGATGTTGCTGAAAAGAAAGGAGTGGGTTTGTTAGGTCTGTCAAAAGAAGATAGTGTGTAGATGGGATGTACATCCAGTGTGCTGCCTCAGGTGGCTTGTGTGATAAGCTAATGTAGCATGCTAGATCACCTCTCTGTGTGGAAACTGGCACTGAAAAGTCTCAAAAGGCATCAGTCACCTGCTACTTCTTCCCCAAGACACTGCATGAGCATGTGTAGAACAAACTGAAGGAAGCCCTCTCTATAACCTGACTTACCCTTGATTTTTACTGCAAGCAGGTGAGCATCTTAGGGAAAAAAACTTTACTTGTTTGCATGTTTCATTTCTATGTTAATTTGGGATTTGTTACATGCAGTGGTGTCCACTAGATCAGCAGCAATAGTAAATTCTTGATCATTTGTAGCTTTTCAATTTGGAGTTTACTGTCTATATTTTTCATCTTCCTGTTACAGTCCAAAAGTATAAAGCCAATATTTGATTAATCAGTGAGTGTAGGCTCTAATTTGAGTCTGCATCTGGACCCAAATTAATCCGTCTTTACGTTAAACATAATCTCAAAAAACTCATTACATCCCTCTGCAGGATAAAGCAAAAGATTAGAGTTATCATTTGATGATGTTGCACTCATTAAAATTGTTGCATATAAATCTAATTGTAATTGTTAAATTCACAGAAATTTTATGTATGTAATATGTAAAATAAAAAATACATTTTAGGTCAGATTTTTATTTTTTTTCCCCAGTTTTTATTCTCATTACACTGTCACAAGTACAGAGCAACGAAATGAATTCTCTGCATTTAACCCATCCCCTTGGGGAGCAGTGGGCTGCCATTGTGCGGCGCCCGGGAAGCAGTGTGGGATTAAGGGTCTTTGCTCAGGGACCGAGAGTGGTACTCTGTGGGAGTGGGACTCAAATTCAAAGCTCTATGGCTTAAACACTAGGCTGTCAATCACCTCTTTATTAATACTGCATGCACACTAAAAATATATTTTAAGTTTACTTTTTATTTCATAAGTAAACTTAAAATAGCAGCAATAATGCTTTTTTTTTTCTTTGTTTATAAATAATGAAGCCCCTCGAAGAAATATGGAAAAAGCGTTAAAATAAACATTTTATCACAGTAGTATAAATTCAAAAGCCTGAGAATAATTAAGCATAAAAAAACAACCTTTAGCTAGAAAATGTTTTAGTTTTTAATTTTTTTATCTTATAAGATTTTATAGAGGAAGACTAACTAAACAATTAAATAAAAGAACTAAAAGAAGGGTTTTATTAAAAAGGGAATTTTTGAGTGATTTTGTCACAAACAAAGGATTTTATCCCTTACTAATAAAATAAGATAAAACACCACATACAGCATGAAAGATGACTTTACATACAAAGTTTTCAAGCTAAATTGTTAAATATTGTTTGAAGATTTATGAAGATAAAATATGCTCTTTTGCTCAAAATATAGGAAAAAAAGATCAAGTTTATGTCAACCTGATTAAAAGACATTTTGTTAATTTACGCTCAAGTTTTAAGTGTCTTGAGAAAAATATTTATGGAATGGAAACTGGGCATGCCAGTGGTGGCTGCTGGGTTCTGACACATGGGAGGTTCAATGGTCTGGCCACTGTCAGTCAAAAATCCTTAAAGCTACAATGTTTAATTTGTATAATCAGGCTCCCCTGATCATTAGTGGTCCATTTTCAGCATCTAGCCTCTAGAGCCTAACCTTGACCTGCCGTTTTCTGTTCCTGCTCTGTTGCCGTGGCAGATTCATTCAACGTCACGCCATCCTCCTCACGCTTTTAACAACCTTTGCTATTCTGCTTCAATCCTCTGCAGATAGATCTAGCTACCCCGGGCCAACTGTAGCCTCTTCTGGGCCATCAGCTTACTTCCTGAGCTAGCAGTGACAAGATGCTGCCTCTGCGGTTCCTAACAGAGCAGCATAGCCTGCCTGCTTTTCCCGGTTCTGGAGCTCATTCTACAGCCTTGTTCTCACACTGATTCCCCGCTAGTTCTGCCTGAGCTCAGGAACGCCATCTCCCCTTACCTCCTTTTCCCAGGTGATTCATCCCCCTGTTTTGGGCACTCTGAGCAAAACAAACATGTACAAGGGGCAGAACAACGATGCAAGTCTATCCAGAAAAATCGTTAGAAATCGCTCGTCTTCGTAATAACCAGGCTTCTGCCGGTAGTAGCTGGTGTAAGTCTAGTTTACATAGATAATTTTATAAATAGTATTTTATGTTTTGTGTAGGATTGTATATAGGCCTAACTTGCCGCAGTCCCATTTTAGTGTAAAAGCAATCTCTACGGTGGCTAGTTTGTCAACTTTGTTCTGCCGTAGCGGAAAAGATGTTTGTCTCAACAAGTGTGAACAAGCTCCTATTTAATTAGAAATAGCTACTTCTAAGGCAAGGCAAAAATAAAGTTGGAGACTTTCAGTTCATAGATGATAATGAATAATATACATTTAGAATATATATAATATTTATGTTGGTGAATTATTGCTCACTGTACCTTACAGTATGTTTGCCAATTAGCATCGAGGAGCCAGCTTCACCACCCTCCCCTGCTCCACAGACCCTCTAAGAGGTTTAATCTCACTGGAAGTGACGACTTTTGGCGTGTTATCCTATCAGGGCTCTACTTCCTGAATAGACTGAGGCTCAAACCTCAACAGGGATTTCTCATAAAGAGCGACAGGCAGAGTCATGCTGGTCCAGATCGGAGGGGAGATCGCGTCTGAGAGTGGAATAAACAGCTGATAAATGAGCTCATAAAATCAGGCGTATTTAAGAGCATATTTAATACATTTTAACAACTACATTTATGAAGTTTGACAATGCATATTTTACCAATAATTGTGAGAAATTTACTGGGGAGATTTAGTGTCCCTGGTATTCAATAACAAATTGCCATCAGTGCATTCATGATGTTTTGATGTCTACTTTTCAGCATAAAGTTTGTTTGTTTGGAGGTTTCACATGGAAGAGTGAAGGCTGTTGATGCTGTCTGTCACTTATACTGATGTGATGAAATATACATGGTCAATCACATGTACAGCTTTGAATCCATATTGTTTGGTGATTAATAAATTCAGAATACAAATATAGAAATGAAATCAGTGTTTGAAGAGATACACATGTGCAAACTTTTTACAGCCTTCATCTGCTAAAAACTCCAGCTCTGCTGCCACAGACATCAAATCTTTAGATACTTCAATATCAGAAAAACACTTCCTTCTTACAACTCTCTGCTTGTGCATGATTATGATATTTAAAACGATATTGAGACATTTCTGTCCCATTGATGTGAATTTCTTGGTTTATACTTTGTATCTGCTCTAGGCTATGAATATACAAGCAAACCCAAAGCCAGGTGTAGGTAAATGAAATAATGTATGGCCAGGCTGTAGATTAGGTCATTTGTGCAGACATGTAATCAGTCAAACATGAAGCAGACCCACAAACAGAAGACAGATGCTTGCAGGCAAATTGTGCATGCTGTCCACGTTGGTAACACAGCACTTCCATCAATGAAGAAAGTAATTTATCCGCCACAGTAGCATGGAGCCTTTCTCCATCTACTGATCGCTGTGAGACGTGTGAACTTCTTTAACATCCTAATTTATTCACCACTGTTCCTTGAACAAGTTTGAGTAAAACTTTAGCTCCAATGGGCGATTAAAATGCCTAAACATTCCAGCTAAAACAAAGAAGTTTAGATAAAAGCCTCTGTTAGAATGGCAAAGTTAAAGCTCTGTTCTACATCCAAAATATAATCCGACGTTTCATGATGTGAAAAATCTTTGTCCTATCCCAAGGTTCAAAATATGTACATATTTTTTCACAACACTGTTAGAATTTTGTGGTTCTCACAATAGCTTTCAGACACTAAATGGAAACATTTTTTTCTTTATCTTTTGTCTATCCTTTCAGATAGACAAATTAGCTTTCATTCTGCTCAGATGAAATGCTGTTCACATGTTTCCGAAAAGCTGATAAAAGCGGCGTGTTAAATCAATAATGCTAATTTCCACCATTTTTAGATAGCTTCCTTAGAGCTGCCAGATTACCACTGAGGAATGGCTTCAATTTTAGAGGTTTTAGTTTGAGAGCTAAGAAAGCTGGACAAAAAAACTTACATTTCCTGAATATACTAGCCATAGGATAATATATATATTTGCCATAGGATATATATATATACTTGCATCTATATTTGCAAATTAAGATCAATAAAGCTTCACATTATTGATGAGTGTGTGCTAGTTGTGTTGTGTTTCTTGGAATAATGAGAGGAGATGATCCAGCAGAAAAGACATGAAACATGTAGGGATGATGAAGAGGAAAAAACAAAGATAGAGACTCCTTAATCTCTCTGTCAATAAAACAGACTCTCCTCCTGACTTGGCACTGGCCCACAGGGCGATATATAGCTCCGTAATCAGTCTGGCAGCTGGGAAACTGTGCACCATAAATTTATGGCTATTCAAAGCTCACCTAAGCGCGGCAAAGGAGATGCCGTTACCCGGCAACAAAACAAACTCGTATAATATGGCCTATGTAATTCTGAGCAAGAGTGCACGGAGGGAGCAAGAGGAAGCTAAAGAGAAACCAAGGAAATGATCAGTGTTAGTGCTAAGTAGAGACTAAACAGCTGATTTACCTCTGAACTCCCTGCTTTCCATCTCAGCCACTGCTGCACTAACACTAAAACTTTGCCATCATATTTCCTAGACCCTCTTTAGTGATGGAGAACTCCACATCAAACCTGTTTAATGCAGATTTTCTTAGTTTTCAAAAGCAAAACATTCACCTTGCCAGATTGGGAGAACAATCAGTTTAGCAGCATTAGAAGAAATCTGTGGACTACGGCATCCCTGCTCAGCTCTAAGCCACAGCCTGGATGCACACAGACATCCCAGACTTCCAAACAACAAAGCAAATGCTTACAGTGAACTCAATTGGAAATATTTGATGTGTAGTAAGAAGTGCAGTTAAGTGCCCTCTGGTCATGGCAGCCTGTGTCATGCTGGGATGAGGAGTTTCTGTGCAATTAGCTCACACTGCCTCAACCAGAGCACAAGAAGCAAAGCCTGCACATGTCAGCAGATCCTTTTTTTTCCACTCACACAGATGCAGTGATGAAAATCTAAATGATGATATTTATATAGAACATATATGTACATCATGTACATATGGTTTGAATCTACAGTACGGTGCTAAAATATAATTTTTCTTCTTCAATTCTTCAATTTCAGACCGTTTTAAAACAACGGTTTTATTACATCCACACTTTCTGTTGTGATAAATACGCTTCCTTTGATGTTTTATTTTTATATACAAAAGACAGAACTAAGGTGGTGTGACAGTCACAGACTCTGCCCTTCATTGCTCTGTTGTTAGGAAAAAATGACGTGTTTGGGATTGAGTTCTGCAGTCTCAGGAGGAGAGGTTATGGCTTCTTAGAGACCTTACTTACAATAAAAGCATCAGGTGTCATACATGTTTTAGTCAGCCTCTGTCCTTCAGGTTGAAATCCAGCATTACTTTTGCCCAATCAAAAATGAAACATGACTGAAATATAGATGAGACCCTACCTGTTTTTTTGGACAACAATTTAATAGATTTCCTTTTTTTAAGTTTCAGGAGCAAACTGTCTCAGACTAAAATGTTCAAAAAATGTTATTTATGATTTTATTTATATGTTAAATTTGTTGAATTGCATCCTAGCATTGCATATATCAGCCTTGGTAATGTTATCTATAAATATGATAATGAAATGAATCAGATTACGGTGTTTACAAAGTAGAAAATAAATTATCTAAGGACGTTTTTTTTTTATATATATTTTTTTACATAACATTAAAATAGCAAAAAAATCATAAGTAAGACAGCTCTGCGATCGATTGCGTTTTGTAACCACTGACTGATATCAGATTCTAAAAGTATGATCAGTACGGGTAAAAATACTTTAGCATTTCATAGTAAAGTAGTACTGATTCAGATTTTGAACAGTATGTGTAAAACAATCTGTTGTCTATTATAATGTCATAAAAAATAGAACATGCTAACTTTTCATAGTTATAATAAAGGCTTCTGAAACAACTATACCGGTAGTTATTTAGATGCATTAATTAAAGAAAAATCTAGAAAAGATGGAAGATAGATTAAGATGTTATTTAGACATAAAGTATATTTTAACAAAAACACTTAGCAGGTATTAAACATTATTTTCATTAAGCCCTCATTGTTTAATCAAAACTGTTTTATTGGTCCGCAGACACTTTTTATGGTCTCTCATTAAAAGAACAAACAACTGAAGATGAAAATATGGAGGGAAAAATGTCAAAGGTTTTAAAAGTTTTAATGGGTACACCCTAATAACCTTAATCTCCTTCTTTTACATTTTCTTGGGGATTTAGGCCAATTAATGCAGTTATATTAAAAAAGAAGAAAAACTGTAGCACACTACGTCTAATGGCTTAGCTGATTCAAATAAAGTCTAATTAAGTGGAGTTACTGATTATTCCAGGACTCTGTAACAAATGAATCTTTACATGTTTGTGTTTTTACATTATAAGAATATTTTCAAATAACTGAAAATGAGCAGAAAGATTATTTAAATCTGACCTATCAAATATTATGCATGGTAAAGTGGTCATATTTTACAGTTCAAGCTCCTTCTTGCTCATTAACCTGATGGTCTTATTCCTCTGCGGCCGAAGATCAGACCCCAGCAGTGTTTACTCTAATGGTGCATGTGTTCAAGCAGCGTAGCTGAATATTTAAGACAAAATAATTACCAGTCTCTGCAACACAAGGTCAGAGATGGATCGGGTTCCTTAAATAGACGAGTAACATTAATTATGTAGGAACTCTTGTTCAAAGAGGTGTTTGAAATTTCTTTTGAGAAATGATTTGACCATCACCGCTCAAAGTGCTCAGCTTGCTTTTTACCTACAGGAGGTCTCTCTAATGCATCTTTGAGACTGACCCAATCCTCTGGGGAATATATAGAAAAGAAGATCTGAAAGATCTGCACATAATTTAAGCCATTTTCTGTATTGTGTTTTTCTTTTTCTTTCTTTTTATTCAGCATTTAATCCAGATCACCTTTAACTACTCTGTTCTCTTACATTAATCTGACAATCAGTAATGGCCCTCAAATATGCATTTTGTTTACTGTACATACACGATAAATCATTCCAATTATAATTTTTGAGCGGGTGATACATGTACAGTATTTCTGTAAGTAGAATAATTAAGGTTATATTGCTTAAACTGCATAAATCCACAACCAAGATTGCTGTTAATGAACAGGTGGAACTCTATGTGTACTGAATAATGACAAAGTTATATCTTAACTGTTTTCTTCATTTAAAGGTGTTGTTTACATGGCAGCGCTCATTGATTCAGCAAAGTGGAGTTCTTTTCTTCCTGGACTGTGAGCTATGAGCCTCTTAATGAGTTGGATGATTGAATACTGAGCTGGAAATGAGACAGAGGTGGCAAATGAAGCCAAGAGGGTTGAGTGTGAGCAAGTGGGTGGGTGGGTGTGATGTGAAGGGCTAAAAATACATATTTTGCACAGGAAGGTTCTCTAACAGTAAGTGACAAGGCTCCTTCCTGTCCGGCTTGCTGTTGCTGAAAAACAAAGATTCATTAATTATCTCCAGTTATCCGTGTGCTAACACCAGCCTAGCTCGTATTATCGGACTGAAACCAATAAAGGAACACAATGCACGGTGTCATGTTTTCCAAATAACAAAAGCTACTCGGAACAAAAGATTTTAATAATACCCTAAAAAGAAAAAAAGAACAAATGAGCCTTTGAAAAAATGCAAGCACTTCATTTCATGTCATTGATTATACAGAAAGGAAAAAAAAAGTCTCTGGAGTGTTGGGTTTTACACCAACCTGTGAGTGAGCTTTATATAACTTTACTTTGCAGACTGTTTTAATATTCACCTGATGGTTTTTCATTAACTAAAGCTGCTGATAGTGATAGATGTCAATCTTACAGTGTCTTGCAAAGGTACATTCATGTCCATTAAACCTTTATAAATGTTTTCATGTTTGTTTTTATATGGATTTAAAGGGACTGACCAACAAAAGTTTTTTGTATGAATAAAACCTGAAAAGCATAGAATGCATTTAACTCAGCCATCACAAGAATGAATTCTTCTGCAGCCTCCAGCAGATCTTCTCCTTGTCTTTAACTTAATCTGTCTTTCCATCAGTTTTAACCAGTTTCCTGACCCTGCTGAGTAAATTCATTCCCATTGCATGCTACTGCCTCTAGTATGTTATACAATAGGAATAGTATGTTCAAGATGACATGATGTTTCTTTTCTACCAAAGATATCATTTTGAATGTGGGCTATGACGCTTACAGCTTATTGTCCATACAAGGCCAGTGCACCTTCTTCAACATGTCTGGAAATTTCTTTTAGAAAAGTTTTCTTATTATATTCTTTGAGCAACAGCTTTTTTCTGTCCTGCCCTGTGTTTGGCAGATTTGTTATGACTAACAACGTTCTCTGATGATACAGTCTCCTACCTAGATTTTACATCCCTGCAGCTACTCAGGTGTTACAAAAGGGCCCTCTAGCTGCTTGTCAGGCTGGTGTTCTTCGTGCTGGCCAGTTAAGGTGGATGCCCATGTCATTGTAGAGTTACAATTATGCCAACACTATGTATTCAAATTATGCATTTGATAACACTGTGTCAAAAGCTTACATTGATGCTTCTGGCTTGATCCCGAATAACAAACATTAAAAAAAAATTATTAAAAACCTGCATCTTTATCAGTTAGAGTTAAACACTGATGAAATCTTTTTACTAGACAGCTGATATCTGAAGGCTATTGGTTGGACTTGATTTTATGAAGATGTATCAGAGTTAAAAGAAATATTAGTTTTTGCTGCTAAGAAATATACAAAATTATAAGTCTTGACTATTTTCAACATTTCAATAAAAAAAACTGTTTTAAATTTGAATGATTTGGGAACACTTTTTGCAAAGCACATGGAGTAAGGAATGCCTGATCCCAGTGCTCCAGAGGTTGTTTTTTACCTTAGCAGCAAACGATGAGCTTGGCTTCTCCAACAGGTCCCACAACTTCTTCCTCTTCTCTGAGCAGCATGTGGTAGTGAACTCTTCTCCCTCTCTCTCCCTCATATTCTCAGCCTCCCTCTTCAATTCCTCGTTCATCTGCTCTTTCTTCTGGTGATACCGCGCCTGACAGCAGGACTCCAGGTAGATCTCATCAATGCCCCAGAAGTCCAGCTCCTGGCTGAAGGAGAGGGCGCACATCTCCTCCATCATGTGCAGCTTCCCGGTACGGTAGAAGTTCAGGATGGAGGTGAAGGCACCAGGGTGCCGGTCGAAGAAATACTCGTTGTTATCTAGGCTATAGTCGTCGCATATCTCCATGATGGACTCGTGCGTGTTGCAGTCCCGCAGCTTGCCCAGTCTTGTACGGGGCAGCCTCTCTAGGGTCCTCCAGAGGACCTCGTGGAGAAGTCCCCCAACATTGAGTCTCACCCGGCGGGAGTGTGTTTTGGTCCGGATGATGTCTATGGTGTCTGGAGGCAGCGTGGTGGTCGACCGGGGGCCGGTTTTAATCATCTTCGCTCAGGTCAGTTGGAAACTCTGAGAACCCGGGAGACGCAGTCTGGATGATTAAGAAGACATGATCCTGGAGATGACCGCATCAGGACCCCCTTCGTTTCTTGTGCTTTGGAAAAAAAAGGAGATATATTCAATTATTCAGCGACTGCTGAGCGGGCACAGCCGGTGTCCTACAGCAGCAATGTCAGGTGGTTTATCCACTCATCAGAGAACCAAATAGATATTTTAATCAGCTTTAAGAGGCACAGCCGATTTTCCTGCTGACACGGGAGAGGGACAGCGGGGCCAATGATAAACTTGGACTCCGAATGGGAACGCTGTCCAGTGCTGAAACGCCCCCCACCACCAATCTGCCACTCCCGCTGCTTAGGTGCTCTCCGAGGTGCTGAAATCTGTCAGTATGGGTGGAAAGGCAGCTGGTTCGGTTTCAAACTTGTCATATCATGAGGCTGTTATGTGAATCCAGAGCTGAGCCGTTCTTGTATTAAGCCATACTAATACTGACACCGATTATCAACTTTGATTAAGAACCCTTAACACACCGTGTTATCCCCTAAGCAGACCCAGATGGCCCCTTTATGTAAATATCACTATTCATCCCCCCACCTTCCTAATGTAAGCTTTTTAAGATTCTTTAAAAACAATAAACAAAACAATAAACTTTAATGAGCGCAATTTATATAAACCCAACGCTCAGCCAACTCCGAAATATTGATTTTACATTAAACAAATATAAGTTAATGACATATTTTCAAAAAGTCAGATGAATAACTACACTTACGCGTCTCCCTGGTGTGACGATTCGCCTGATGAGGAAAAATCAGCATCATTTCATGTGTAACTGCGATACAACTTGTTAAGCCCGCCGCTGCCTCATTCGCTTTGCTTGGAGCCCAGAGATGCATCATCAGCCGCGCTCCATGATGGAAAATATAATGTCAAAACATATATGAAAAAAATGACAGCAAAAAGTCCTGTGTGTCCTGCGAACCACTTCTGGAGTGAATCAACAAGTAGACTCCGGGATGAAGCTAGGAAAGCTCTCTGTTTGCCGCCTTTCTGCAGCTTCCTCAGAGTGGAGTGACTGTGGCTGTGGATGGGATGCTGCTCAGGCTGTTTTCTTTTTTTCTTCTCAGGCTCCTCCAGTGAAGTTAACCCTCACAAAGCCAGAGCGGGGTAGCTGAGTGCTTTTTGCTACTTGGACGAATTGTCGCAGATCTTGAAAATAACAAGAAGAGGTGGATTACTAGAAATTGCTTGATGTGGTTATAGAAAAGTTTTTTTTATGGGTCGCATGATCTATATTAAATAGTGAGAGAAAAAATATGCGC